>NW_023596576.1:57929934-57937573 GCF_011947565.3 Pollicipes pollicipes | reverse complement strand
CGGATCGCGTTCAGGAGGCAAACAGCTCTCGCAGGGCTTTGGCCTGGCCCCGACCTCATATATATATATATATATATATATATATATATATATATATATATATAATATATAATATATAAAACATATAATATATACATATATCTCTCTCTCTCCCTCTCTCTCTCTCTCTCTCTCTCTCTCTCTCATATGACCTCATATGACCTCGGTGGCCACGACAGCAAATTCCATTGAGCTCTTGGATGCGATACGCAGCTCTTTTTACTAGGCAGGGACTTTGGTGGCGGGCCTTCAAGCACCATTTGCGACCTTGGCTTACGCGAAATATATAATGTTACCAGTGCTGTGTGGAATTTGATTGAACACAAAGCCGTGGGTTGACATCGTGATTATGGAGGGAACAATGGCCATATGTAGCATGGTATATATTGAAATAGGCAAAAGGATGAAATAATCATTTCACCGTCACAGCCTTATTAGTGACAGCCTTTTAGAGTAATCATAAAAACCAGCACTGAGAAATTAGAAACGGCGAAACGTTTGACCTGTTTTTTTCCCATTCTAATGTTTATCTACCACGAGACATATGGCTAATGTTCCTGTTATGTTAGCGTTATGTCGTATGAATTATCCACACTTAAACATTATCGTCTTGTCGCTCGTGGTAGTGCGGGTAGCTCTCCTGGCGGAAAGAAGATGGCCACGATTTAAAAACTCCATGGACAGAAATTGTTTGTGCTAACTTTGTAGCATATCAGCGGCTGGTAGACAGGAAGGCTTGCTGAAGATGATGTCTACTGGCACAATCTACTGTAAATATTGCTTTGTAAATGCACATATCTGCGTATGCGAAGATCTAAGGGGAATCTAGAAAGCAAGCTTTACCCGTCGCCGGCGGGACTTTCTTCAATGCCTGAGATCCCAGAGCCGCGACTGAAAAATTGCATGGCATGCGGCTCACAGTCATTAAAGATTTTCTTCAAGTGTACACAGTTTTATGCAAAGGAACAGGATATTATACGAGGCAACAAGCTGACTAAGCCACGACCAAGAACTATCAACTTTTTGTTAGGTGTGACCACTGAGTGGTGCTGCTGTTCTGGATAGAGGATAAAAGAAACATAGTAGCGACAAACGGATGGCTTATCACTTTCCTGAGACGCGATCAAAAAGGGGAGGCTGGCACGCTACCTTTGTGACAGTATGGCAGCACGCATGCTCACAGCAATGGGCACTGAATACTCAAAAACCCTTGCAACATGATCCATATGCCACACTTGAAAAATAACCTGGTATTTTCGTCTTAACTGCCCCTGATTTCCCGTCAACGCCTACCGACACCACCCTCAGCAGCAGGTCACAACATTATGTTTTCCTACTCATTCCCCGATGCGTCTTCCGTCAGCGTTCCCGGCGCGCACAGTGACAGTGCACACCATGAGGAGCACTCTTACCGGACGGGGATGGCTGAGCGGCTGCCGTACCTGCGGGGCAAGCGCACTCGTCAGCGGTCGGTGGCTAGTTGGTCACCGTGAGAGGTTCGGTTCACAGACCGACGTCCGCACACGGCGGCTCGGCTCTTGCGCGTCTAGTGCGGCAGAGTGGTCTGTTTTCACATAGCAGCGAGTACTTATCAAACGTGGCGTGAATCATCGCCTTAGGTCAGCAGGTGCTAGCAGAGAGGGCATACATGGTATTTAGCAGAAATCGTGAGGCGGGTTTTGTTGCCACATAGGGCATGGCATGGTCACCTTGCGCGCAATATGTCGATACTATCATAAATGATCGGCAAATACTACTCAATCCAACGGAATGTTGCGGCCGCATTACAGAAATCCAATCCGATAGCCGCCAAACATATCAAAAAATATAAAGACTTACAGCAAGAGCTCTTCTTCAAGCTCGATTTTAACTGAACCGCCCATTTTGCTCCGCTGCAAGGGACAGTCGGCAAGCCCTTGATCTTGACGTTGAAGCAGTTGCACTGCTTGCTGAAAATGGGCAGATCGTATCACGTGATTGCAAACGGTGAAACAATTATCACAAAACATGTCTTCGAATGCACGTTATCACAAAACATGTCTTCGAATGCATTTTATCACAAAACGCAAACAGCTTGATTGCATAATTATTTGTCGAATTGGTTGAGGACAGCACTGTGGTATGTAAAATGCATTGTTTTAGCTTTGCGTGTACCTACGAGATACGTTGGTGGGACTATGCTACCATTTTGTACGTACTACGAATATGTTGCGATGCCAACAATTAAGGCTTTACGTTTCACCGACTGGCAGGGTCATTTCAAACAAGGATGCCTTCATTAGGTGTCATGTGGGTTGTGATGGTGGTGTGGCCGGCACCTGAGCCCAGGACCGCAAAGTCTAGAGACGAGCACGAACTACTACACCACCATCGCTTTGAATATGCTACTAACGTGCAGGATAAATAAACGGCGGATCGCGACAGAAGAGACCGAAATTATGTAACAAAAAATCACAGAAAATGTGCAGATTGGTCATTCTAATTTTCTCCGCAGGTTTTGCCCATATTCTGGTATTACTTTTAGGCCTTACCCTCTTTTTCCTCGCTAGTTTAGATAGCATTTAAGTGCATATAGGCCGGATCAACAAAATCATTGAATATGCCTGCAGTATTCTGCCCAGCGTCGGCGAAAACGCTTCTCTTTTCAAGATGTAAACAAAGGTGATCCGATGCTATTTCATCCGATGCTATTTCGTCAAGATATGACCTGACCTGAGGTCATTCATCATCACTGCTGATCCCGTCCCGGTGGCCAGTGGCAGCGGTCGCGTTGAAGGTCAGTTGACGTCAAAGGGCAGGGCGGACCGTGCCGAGCATTGCGGCACGTTAAGCTTTCGCCAGCAAATTCTGCCGTTGACATGGAATTGCGCGATCGGGTGAAAGGGGCCAGGGCTCACACAACAAGCACTGCTTAGCGTGAGCTCTGATCCCAGAAATCCATGTATTCAAAGTTTCGGATAAAATCTTCAACAAATTCCGTGTTAGCAGACCGCACGGCACGCCTGGAATGGAGGGCTTCTCCCGGGAACCTCCCGTCACCAGTCGGCCTCTCACGAGGCCATCTCTTGTCCTGACGGAAACTCACCGCTCTGTTCAGATCGCCCTGGCCCTGTCAATAACTCACTGCTCTGTGGAGATCACCCTGGCCCTGTCGGAAACTCACGATGCAGCGACCCATCCTGCAAAATAGTAGCCCTTCTTGTAGCACTTGCAATAGCAATCCGCGTTGGACTTCGCTCCGGCTATCTTAATATTCTGCTTTGGCACTCGTACCGAGGAGTAGCACTTCTGTCCTCCTGTGCACTGGCTGATCGCTGTCGGAGGGGGGGGGGGGGGGGTCACTCGCGGGAAACGACCAGCACGTGTACCGGCCGAACATTCAGCATCCCCACGCTAATTGCTCAGTAATTACGCTTTCTGGGCAAAAGTCACACTAACTGCTCAGCAGTTACGGTGAAGTACTCAATAGGCACGCTATTTGCTCAGTGGTTACGTGAAGCACTCAATAGACAAGCTAATTGCTCAGTGGTTACCTTAATTTCAAATAATTACGACAGTTGTTCTGTGGTTAAGTCAATTGCTTAGTAGTTACATTAACTGTTAAAAAGGTACGCTAATCGCTCAATAGTTACACTGATTGCTCAGAAACTACATTAATTGCTAAAAAGGCACGCTAATTGATCAGTAGCTATGCTAATTGTTCATAAGTTACACGAATTGCTCATTAGTTACATTAATTCCCTACTAGTTACACTAATTGCTCAGTAACTACGTTACTTGCTCAGCAGTTGCATCAATTGCTAAATAGTTCCGTTAATTGCTCGGTAGGTACACTAACTGCTCAGCAGTTGCATCAATTGCTAAATAGTTCCGTTAATTGTTCGGTAGGTACACTAATTGCTCAGCAGTTGCATCAATTGCTAAATAGTTCCGTTAATTGCTCGGTAGGTACACTAACTGCTCAGCAGTTGCATCAATTGCTAAATAGTTCCGTTAATTGTTCGGTAGGTACACTAATTGCTCAGCAGTTGCATCAATTGCTAAATAGTTCCGTTAATTGTTCGGTAGGTACACTAATTGCTCAGCAGTTGCATCAATTGCTAAATAGTTCCGTTAATTGTTCGGTAGGTACACTAATTGCTCAGCAGTTGCATCAATTGCTAAATAGTTCCGTTAATTGTTCGGTAGGTACACTAATTGCTCAGCAGTTGCATCAATTGCTAAATAGTTCCGTTAATTGTTCGGTAGGTACACTAATTGCTCAGCAGTTGCATCAATTGCTAAATAGTTCCGTTAATTGCCGGTAGGTACACTAACTGCTCAGCAGTTGCATCAATTGCTAAATAGTTCCGTTAATTGTTCGGTAGGTACACTAATTGCTCAGCAGTTGCATCAATTGCTAAATAGTTCCGTTAATTGCTCGGTAGGTACACTAACTGCTCAGCAGTTGCATCAATTGCTAAATAGTTCCGTTAATTGTTCGGTAGGTACACTAATTGCTCAGCAGTTGCATCAATTGCTAAATAGTTCCGTTAATTGTTCGGTAGGTACACTAACTGCTCAGCAGTTGCATCAATTGCTTAATAGTTCCGTTAATTGTTCGGTAGGTACACTAATTGCTCAGCAGTTGCATCAATTGCTAAATAGTTCCGTTAATTGTTCGGTAGGTACACTAACTGCTCAGCAGTTGCATCAATTGCTAAATAGTTCCGTTAATTGTTCGGTAGGTACACTAATTGCTCAGCAGTTGCATCAATTGCTAAATAGTTCCGTTAATTGTTCGGTAGGTACACTAATTGCTCAGTAGTAGCCCGCTGGCGGTGAGGAGATGTACGCACATAAAAGCGGTTTTTCCATGTTATTTGCCAAGCGAGTAAGTTGCGTCAAGCGTCATTTGAGCAAAAAACATATGACCAACAGCTGGTAACTGTATCCACGCACAGGCGCAGTCTTATTGCGACACTTGCAAAACGCTCGAGAATCACATTGTTGTTAATGGTTCAGCCAGGGGTATAGCTTTGTGCATTTCGGGGGGGCCTGGGCCCCCTCCAAGGGTGACCTGAGCCCCCTCAATTCTCTTTTAGCCCCCCCCCCCTTCCAAGCAATGCAAATCAGTAAGAAAGGGAATGCTGGCCCAATGCAATGTTGCATGCGTCTGGACTATTAGCACACTAGGTCCAAACCCATCACTGTCTATAGTATGGACACCTCAAATTGGCATTGTCAATACTACATCAGCCTCAAACGGGAGGCCATTCCCTACATTCAATTTCTGAACCGACCAGGCACTTCTGTTTTAATTTCAATTTCGACATCAGAGACGCAACTCAAAGCGGCCAAAATCTATACAGAAAGCAGGATTTGATGGAAGGCTAGGTCAGCTTCATTGTTCAGCCCCAACCGATTCTAAAAAGCAAAATTCCTGTGTTTAACGCCGTATTTGTCAGTAGTGTACTAACTTATGCAGTCATACACATCAACCATAATTTTGAGTGTTTCAATGAATCGGCGCCACGTCCCAAGTGTGAGGTATTAAAGTGAAGTATCGGAAACATAAACCATAGTTTTGAGTGTTTCAAACAACTGGCGACCGATCCCAATAGTCAGGTGACCCCTGGCGCGGGACTGCCAAAGTGCTGAGTACCATCCTTCTGTATGTGATGCCAAAAACAGAAGCAACAGAGCCCTTGGAAACACACCCAAGTGGGCCCTTTCAACGCACCGAAATATATTGTTTAGGATTGAAACAGGGATATTGGAATAGGCTCATTCATACACAGCGTTCATACGCACAGTAAAAATGATCTTGGAAAATTTTATAGCTTTAGTCCCAGTACAGCCTGGTCTTTTCCATCGGTGAGGACGATGAACTTGGAACGATTTACTTTTTTGATGACTATAGCCAAAGTATTGTGAAAACACGCACTGTTTTGTCGAGATCGGTCGAAGTAACATGGCACAGGCTTGTGTTGTTTCCATTGAACAATTTCGCTTAGCTGAGTCCCAATGTTGTGATATTCAACACCGGGTCTTGGACGATTACACGACACAACTTCTAACACAACTGCTGCTTATGACTGAACTACGTAAATTGTTAAGTGCATCTGCGAGGAACAACATGCACAGATATCAGATAATGCTAATAGCCTTATTCCTGGTAGAATAATCAGAAGAGTGAAGAGATAGATGGATTTATATTTCGGCCACATGCCTTTATCAAAACGAATATCAGTAGTTAAATCAAAATAACGCAAATTTTGAGTTAACTAGTGACATTCGCTTTGATAAAGGTATGAAGCCGGAGCATCAGTTCATCTAGGTCTCCACTTCCTTGGTTATTCTGCGGGTAATAAGGTCGTTGGTATTGTCTCATTTAACGACTTCACTTCTAACGCAATTACTGGTAGTGATTGAAATCCCACGACATGACTTCTGATGCAAATACTTCTCCTCGGCTCAAATTAAAACACAAACATTTTGTACGCCATGAATTCTAATGAAACAACTTCTCATGCAGAAATTTCTACGCGACACACCCAACACAAAAACTTTTGCACTTCATCACTTCTACGTGACAAAACTTCCAACGCAAAACATTACGCAACGCACGTGACATCGCTTCTAAGTCGGGCACATCGTCACTCCTCTCGGTCTTTCGATAGCGCCTGAATATGACGGCCACTACATCCGACGGTCATTGTGGCAGTCCTGAGTGACAGGGGTTATATAAGTGTCCAGGAGCCGAGCCATGCATCATCGAGCCAGTCTAGCCAGCAACTTTTTATGCCGCGACTTTTACCTCCGTGGCTTGTATCAGTGGTTTGTTTTGTCGCCGCTCGCCGTCTCGATGCCCTCAAGCGCCATGTGCCCGGCGTCGCGGCTCAGGGCTCCGGCCTCTACCGCTTCAAGAAGTGGTATGGCGGTGACCTCCACCAATCAGCGCGGCCGCCCACAGTTTATCGCTTTCTTCTAGACTTGCTGTCAGGTCAAGACGAGTGGCCGCTTTGGCTGCAGCCGGCCTGGCTGCTGTACAGAGGCGGCGCCGGACCCCGGAGCAGCAGGGCGGCCGTGCATCGCATGGAGCGCACCCATCCAGCCGCCACACAGCAGCTGAGAAAAGGCAGACGTCTCGGGCTGGCCGAGGAAGGCGACGGGGCATCCGCGCCGGGCAGCGCTTGCAGCAGCGACGACATCACATCGACAGTAATGGGGTCCGACGGTGCCTCCGACGGTGCCTCCGACGACCTCACCGCCACTTGGATGCCACCTCTGACTGGCATACAACCGCGTTCTCGTGCAGGTGCCGCCTGCGCCTCTGAGCGTGCTCGTGGCACTACCGGAACCCCCGCTCTTCATAAGCCAATGGAAGTCCATCCCTTACTTGCGGGTTCCTTCCCTTCCTTACTTTTGACGTCACGAACCAAGCCAGCTCAAGCAACTCGCCTTTCCAGCGGACGGACCTCTGGAAAACTCTCGGGTCCCAGCTTTATGGCGAGGTGAGCGGCTGACTGCGGCGGGCGTCATCTACCGCCCACCCGATAGCTCGGTGACGCTCAGCCTGGAGCACCTACAGGATCAGCTCCGAGGTCCGTCGGCACAG
>NW_023596576.1:57800023-57928934 GCF_011947565.3 Pollicipes pollicipes | reverse complement strand
TTTTTTTCATTTTCCTCTGGGGACATTGGAACGGGAGGTGAAATTTTGGCGATATCACGCGTTCTCTTGATTGAACAGCATGCATGCTTAAATATGACAATGACAGCACAGTGTTTACACGAACCTGCTACTTGTTGTTGCGAGCTGCGTTACAGTATGGTCAGTTATTGCAAAAATATAATACTCTTCAAACCATGACCCACCCGGCCATTAAAGCTTCGATGTTCTGGCATAACTTGCTTAGCCCTCGCCCCGACTTGTAATTTTCATAGCGTGGACCGATATAGGGTGGATGCGGTTGCAACCTCTTTCAGATTTTAAACAAGACAGATAGAGCTTAGCAGAAAACACCAGGGGATTGGTCTCAATGAGATTTTGCGACTGCTAATAAATTGTATCTGACTAGTTGAAAGATTGATCCCATTATGCCAGGTCAAAGGTAACATTTTCCCGAAAATAGCACTATTTTCAAACTTCCAACCTCATACTGAGGTTATGCTTTGTAGCAGCACGAACCCTAAAAAGTCGTATCACTTGATCAATTTTAGATACAATGGTGTATAGTTTCAAGTGTTTTAGCCATATCTAGACGGCGTATCGGTCCGTTAATGTTATAATGTCGGCCCGCCGCTCACGTTCCGCGATACCGTCGGTTGCCACCTGCCGCCCTCGCAGGCTGTAGATCGCTGTGCAATGCTCCTAAAAAAAGGTCGTTGCTCCGAAACCAGAAACGCTAGGGACACGTTTTTACGTCAAAACACGTGCAATGGATCCCCATAGGCTGCTGAAAATTGAGGCGTGATTGTATAACATGCCGGAGAGGTGTCAAAAACCTTAAGGGATCAACCTCTCTCCCCTTTATTAGCGCGGCGGCTAAGACTCGCTCAGCCAGTGGCGCCGCTGGCAACGAAAGGACCATTATTAGAGTCGTTTGAATGAGCTATTCTAGTGTTCAGTCGGCGAGCAGCCACACGTGCGTGGGAACGACTACACCCTGGAGGCGAGGTAAAGGTTTTGATAGCGGAGCCTCCTCCCCCCCCCCCCCCTCCTCCCGAGGCGCCCACAGTTACGGTCAGGCGGAGCCCCCCTGACACACCCACAGTTACAACAGGTGAAACCCCTGAAACGCTCACAGTTACGGCTAGGTGGAACCGCGGACACGCCCAAAGTTACAACGGGTGGAAGCCTTTGACATGCCCATAATAACGGCGAGGTGGAATCTCTTGACACGCCCTGCGGCCAGGTGGAGCCCCGTGGCACGCCCTGCGGCCAGGTGGAGCCCCGTGACACGTCCACAGTTACGGCCGGTTGACTGCCACTCGTGCCTCGCGCGAGCGCGTCCACAGTTACAGCCGGTTGACTGGCACTCATGCCTCGCGTGAGCGCGTCCACAGTTACGGCCGGTTAACTGCCACTCGTGCCTCGCGTGAGCGCGTCCACAGTTACAGCCGGTTGACTGCCACTCGTGCCTCGCGTGAGCGCGTCCACAGTTACAGCCGGTTGACTGCCACTCGTGCATCGCGTGAGCACGTCCACAGTTACGGCCGGTTGACTGCCACTCGTGCCTCGCGTGAGCAGGGCGTGAAGCGGTGTCACAACCGGACGTATGAGGACTCACCTGAACCGGCGGCGGGTGGAAATGAGGACTTCACGGCGGTGGACCGCGCTCCTGCCGCAGACAGAGAGCGGCGATCAGACGCGGCCAGGGGCCTGGGCGCTCGACCGTCACCAGCGCCCGCCAGCGGCTCTCATGTGCAACGTCCGCTTGGCGGTAGGCAAAGCACGCGATACAAAACATGCGTGCGAAGTGCCACGTCAGCAGGTCAGCCTGTCATTTGACCATCGGAAGCCGCGCACCGAAGGAAACACCGCATGTTCGGATGGTTGCGTCCGGCCTTTTTGTCGGTTTTGAACGGCGCTTTGGTACGGCCAGGGGTGCTGGCCAGCAATGCCGGCCAGCGGTACCGGCTATCGTCGTCGAGCTTGCAGTGACTTACCTGCAGCTGGAAGCTCCACGGCGCAATTGTAAAACTCATTCTTTTTTCGGACGTTCTTGCTGAAGCCGTTTTTCACCATGATGGCGTGTTTCTTCTGATTGCAATCTGCCATCGCTGTTCGCTTGGAGCGCCATGCGTACCCACCGTTGTTGTGACACCAGCACTTGCCTGTCTTCTGCACAAGCTGGCCTCTGGGAGGGACACCCATGGTGCTGTGGTCACGGCAATGGGGCACCTCATTCGAGGAGCAGTGCTACTCGGGTATGGTTATATTATAGTGAATAGACACACACACACACACACACACACACACACACACACACACACACACACACACACACACACACACACACACACACACACACACACACACACACACACACACACACACACACACACACACACACACACACACACACACACACACACACACACACACACACAGTGTGTGTGTGTGTGTGTGTGTGTGTGTGTGTGTGTGTGTGTGTGTGTGTGTGTGTGTGTGTGTGTGTGTGTGTGTGTGTGTCGTAAAAACATTGGAGGGAAAGAACCATTTCAATGAGCTTAACTATCATCATTATTGATGCGCAAAGTTAGTCAGGGACACTAAAGCATTAGGACTAGTGTACTGCACACTGGCGCAGAAAAGGTAACCATTTAGCAATTAGTAAGCATTTGGGGACTCTGTAAATAGCACTACGACCATTGTACCGAACACTAGTGTAGAATTAGTGATTTACAGAGTCCCCGGCCATCGCTTTAAATCAAGGGAATAGTCAACCAATCATCAATTTGCTTTGGTTAAAGTCACGAAAGGTTGGAAAATACTTGAGGATCTCCAAGTTCCCCAACCGCCTTGGGAAATGCCTGGGGTTTTCCAAGTTTTCTTCGTTGACCATCCATTGGGGAAACACGAAGCCTGCCCGAGTCTCCCGACCGTCAAATTCGGGATTTCGGGGAGAAGGGGCATCTGCAGTGCTTAATCACAATAAGCAGGTCGGGGAGCACTTGGAACTGCCTAACTATGAACTCAGGCTCGGGAAAGATGGGGAAATTCCGGTGGTGGTGATAGTGGTGATGACCAGTGTGAAGCAAAGAAACGATGCATGTTTTGCCTTTTCATGTCCGTTAAGCTTAGTTTAGACATTTGACTAAATACTTTGGCATATTACACGGGTTGTTACATTTATGTTATCACACAGGTACCTTACCAATTGCTAATAAATATCATCCGGGCTATCAGAGAGGGGCTAAACGGCCGACGAGACCTATTGACATTCCCATGCTCCGAGCTTACAAGACCGATCGATACCAAACTCTCCCCTATTCGGTGCCGCTTGGTCGATAGCCGATCTTTTGCAGAAGATGGTGACCTTTGGACCAGGTTCAAAAGTCACTACAAATGCTCAAAGCCGAACAAATTGTTGCAGACAACCCCATACTCCGGACCTGTGGCAGAGATCATCACAAAGCTTTCATCAGTCGATGCGTCGTATTCAATCTGCTATCTTTTCCAGAGCATAGTGACCTTAGTTCAGGTCGGAAGTCACTAAAAACGTCCGAAACCACCAACATTGTTTGCAGACTGCGCAAACTTCGAGCCTATAAAGCCGATAGGCTCGGGGTTTGCAAAACCTCTGCAAATTGATGCATCATGATCGATAATCTGACCTTTCCCAGACATGGTGAACTTCGCCCGGTCAAAGGTTACCAAAAACATCCAAAGCCACCACAATTGGCTGCACCTAACCCCACGCTCCAAGCCCATGGGATCGATTGGCACGAAACTTTCACCAACTGATGCGCCATGGTCGATAGCCCATCCTGTCAAGAGCATGGTAACTGTTGGTTAGAACGAAGATCACCAAAAAAGATCATGCTTCGGGCATCAACCACTTTGCAGACAACCATATGCCCCGAGGCGATCGGACCAATGGGCACACAATTTTTGCTTATCTATGAACAATGGTCGACAACCTAATATTCCCAGAAAATATTGACCTTGAGCCGGGGTGAAAAACACCGAAAACGCAGAAAAACACCAAAACTGTCTGCATGCAACCCCATGGCCCCAGCCTATGAGACAGATCGGCACAAAACCTCTGGCAATCGACACGCCATGTTCTGTAACCTGTCCTTTCCAGCGAAATGGTGACCTTGGGTCAGGTTAAAGATTATCAAAAAACGTCCCAAACCACCTGAAATTAGTTTGCAAAGTAAGTGTGAACTAACTTCCGATGGCTTTTGTACGATTTTTTTTTTGGAGGCATTCGACCTGACCCGAGGTCGCCATGTTCTGAACAAGATAGGACATCGACTATGGCACATCGACTGGCGGGAGCTTTGTGGTCATTTGTCCTGTCGGCTTGGATTAAAAAAGTTTTCATTTTTTGCATTTTTGGTGACATTTTGATTGACCCAAGGTCACCAGCTTTGTGGAAGATTGTCAACGACCAAGCAGCGTCGAATGGTGAGGTATTGCTGTCGATCGGTCTAATAGGCCTGCAGAAGGGTGCTGTCAACGGGCTTTACCGGCGTTTTGTTCCTCCCAGGTGATCATGACTAAATTGCAAAGAAATGGGGAGCTTTGGCTCCTGGTTACGTGGACGGTTAAAGAAGCTGAATGAAACCAGAACCCGGAAAATACCACGCGTAGCATAATGACGGCTAGTACTGGGGTGCCGCCCAAAACCAAGGGTTTTGAAGAAAGTACAAGGAAAAACAGGCGAAATACGAAAATCAATTCGCGTCAAACTTGGGTGTAGAGTAGCAGTTAAGGTAATTTTGCTGCTCAGTATTCCCTTTTTTGCTCACATGCCTTGGGAGTGTCAGAAAAGCAGTTAGGAGGCCCGGGTTAGCGTTGCGGGTAGCCCTCCGAAAGTATATAAAGTGACGCCCCTCCCATGACTTTTTGGAAGCATATAGGTATACATGCTGAAGGCGATCATCTATTTCTGCTTGTTGGTTACTGGTCTAAACGCGCTCGACTTATAAATTGAACACATGAAAAGTGATCGATGCAGGGTAATGGAAAAAGTAGGCCAACAGAACATTCAGTCGGCTCGGACATTATGCAAAATTGTACTGATTTAGTGCCGGATTCGAATGACATCAGAGTCAAGTTGACTTAATTTGCTTTAAGGACGACCAGTCAGATGCGGACCCCACGGCAACTGGTAAGTCAGTCAGACCCACAGTCAGAATAGACTTAGCTATGGGTCAGAGACGAGATGACTCCTCATCCTGAGTCGGATGCAAACTTGGTCATAGCACCTGCGTGGCAATGAAAAAACATCGTTCCGCAATCGGGTCAGGGACAAAAGCGTGGTGGCGAATTTTCTGTCATCTCAAATCGCACTTTCTGGGTGGCGGGATCGACGCGCCAGCAAAACGCTCTTGGCATATCTGCGCCCTTGTCTATTGTGTGGTGTATGGTTGGTTTAACACTAGCTTCATATACGCTGTTCACTATATATATATATATATATATATATATATATAGTGATCTACATATATATATATATTATAAACTATTATACACTGCCACTACATACACTACATTACACTTCTATGAATGCAAAGCATGTGCTTCGCGAGTCCGTTATCACGGTTAGTGACGAACGAACAATGGCTGGCGCGATTTCTGCTCGCGTCACGTGACTCACTGGTTGTTGGGCACTCGGTCCGAGGTTTCCTGGGTCGGAATGAAGATGGTGAAGAAGTAGCCATGTCGATCACACAGCAAGTAGCACTCAGCCAGCGAGCACAGGTCCTTCTTGTCAGGGTAGAACCATACGCTCTGGGATTTTGTTGTATGACACGCATCTGGCGTAACCGCCGGTGGTGTTCACTTGCAATGGGAGGGGAGCAGGAAATTATGACTCTTGAGACTGTCGGTGCAGATCGTAGGACACGTTTCAATGTCTTCACATAAGTGAATACATCGCATAGCGGATGGACTGTTGACTGATGCTTTGGAACTGAGAGAGTAAAGCAAATGACAGGTTTACCCATGGTCTAGTCTGTACTAATAGCAAAGCATTGGGCTCCTTTTGTCAGAGGCTTCTGTCCCATTAGGGTTTCGAAGACTTTCAAGCAGGGATTAAATGTACTTACCTTAGTGAGAGACCCACCGGCGGGCTGCTAGGCAAGGAGGGACAAGGCTGCCTCGCGATACGACGGTAACCCAACATCACGCCCTAAATGGAATATGTATACACACACATTTATATATATATATATATATATATATATATATATATATATACACATATATATATATACATATATATATATATATATATATATATATACGGCCGATAACGGTACCAATAAGTTTGCCTAAACCCTTGGAACCAGTGAACCGTCAAGTTTAAAAAAGCGAACGGTCATTGCTACCCCAAAATCCTTTTCACACGAAGGGCTGGCCGCATTGCGGCAAGACGATGTAAGCACATCAGCAGCGCCATCTCGAAACCTGACGTGCACCACGAAGCACTAGGAAAACAATTAATTCGGGAATGCCTCTGGTGCTACTTAGGAAGCTGTTTAAACTAGACCGCTGGAGATGCGGCGTGGGAGCAGCATTCAGAGTGCCTTGAAAGGCAAAGAAAATGTTTTTGAAAATAAATAACCCGTTCATCACATGGTACCCGCGATAAAAAACTGATGGAACACGTAACACGTTTTGGTCGTACTTACCGCAAGTTCCAGCGACTTTGACCTCGCCCTGGGAACAGACTTCAACCTTTCCTTTGCACAGATCCTTCTGAGCAGCAGCACCTGTGGAGTAAAGAGGCCCGATATATTAGCATAACTCCACTTAGCACCGTGACACATCGACCGATGTGGCATACAGCCCCGGATGTGATAACGATAGCTGCCTTTTATGTTCCTTTATATCTACGAGTCGAACAGTGACGGCTGGTACGCACTTTATAGCGCATGTTGCGGGACCAGTAGTTCATGTTACGTAGCCGCTGGAAATGAGGCGCCATCATTGCATGACAAGTTTTCCTCCCAGGGGTTGGACGTGCCACAAAACACTGTCTGCGTTAAATGTGGGGGAAGTTAAGCCAGGTCCTTCCGACGCGACACTTCACCGTTTCGCTTTGATATATTTTCTTAAAATTGTGATGGTCCAGCGAGGGTTCTGAATTTTGGCACCAAGTCCATCAAGAGAATGGGACTTTTGCAAATATAGCAGTATTTTTGATGGTACACTAAAAAAATTTCGGCGTTCAATCGCTATTACCTCAACAGCGCGTTGTGGGAATGACTGTACCTGAGCCATTTATATTAACAGCATCGGCATCTGACAAGATATTTTCAGAATAAACTGTCGCTTTTTTAGAAGGAAGGAACCATGGGAAACTTTTTAAAGGCGCAGTCCCTCTAACGAGACTTATTTCACGTGATCGGGAGGGTCAACGCCAACGACGGAGCAGCCGTCGGGGCCGGCGGCGAGGCGGCGGCCCGACGCGAGCAGCCACGCGGCAGATCCCCGACGCCGGGTGCCCACCTGCCGCAATCAGCAGCGCCGCGAGCAGCGACCACCAGAGCCGTGCGTCCTCCATGGTGCCGGACCGCCAGTGGGCGCCGGGCCGGCCCGGCTAGCGCCGCCACCTCGCCGACGACAGCCTGTCAGGCCCGGCGACGGCGCAAACAGCTCGTCACCCAGGGCCGCCGCGTGCGGGCGCGCGCGTCCAACGACTCGGTGACACGCGCAACAGCTAAGGTCGCAGCCGCCACCGCCTCGCGTGGGTCATAGCCCGGGCCCGGGTCCGCGGCAGACACGGCGCAGTCTCAAAGGACGCGTGGATGGGATGTGTCGAGGACTCCCGCGGGGCTGGGTCACGGCCGTTTTCTTCGCGAAAGGCCAGGTCGCGGCCACACGTCAGGACACGAAGCTAGTTAAGACCTAGACCTAGACCTAGAAGACCTAGCGAAGCGCGACTGGATGCGCCGCTGGACACAGCCACAGCTTCTTACGGTTGCGCGCTACGTCCGGCGCCCTGCGAAGCTCCCTCTGTGTTCGGCGTTTTGTCGATGCTCCGGTTGCTGGCGTGATCTGCGCCCTAGTCGCATCAGCGGTCGCAGCTTGGTGACATTTCGTGATCATGGTTGCATCCAATGCGATTTTCGTCATGCGACGACACAGGCCTTATTAGTCCAAAGCTCACTTCAATGCAACAACTAAATACATACAATTTACACGAGTTTACATTCTTGCCTCACAAACTTCAGGCCGAGCATAACGGAAATGTGCAACCCTGTCTTCCTACGAGCCCAAACCCTGCATTTCCCATCATATCAGGGCATCGGGTTCAAAGGCACTCCATCCGCTGAGCTCCAGCAATATCCATTGTGTATTACAAGATAAAGCCGTACGTCACTCCTTGCGTTTTTATTCATCACAGAGCACACACTGCTTTGGTTAAAGTCTTTCCAAAATCAACGACATAGAAGCGCCCAAACGCGCATAAATTCGCGACTTGAACACAAAATGAACCATGCACAATACTGCACCACGTCCCCCATTCACTCCATATTAGCCACTGAGCTCGGCACGTTCATCTCATGACACTACCTGGTGAGCCGAGGGTGACTGCCAGCGAACCAATGACCTCCAATGCCGGCCCACAGCTCGCCCAGCTGCTCGTTTGCAGGCGCTGCACGACAACAGAGCTATACTGAATATGCGGTAGTGTAATAAATATCCTCCAGAACGGCAAGCAGCACCCCACGTACCTATCTGCTATCTGACACCCACGTAGGACATGTGTAAATAAAAACCCGGCGCTCGGCAGGCACATTAGTGGTAAAATGCAAAAGCTCATCAAACGGATACATAATCTCTGCTGTTGTCCACGGCCACACGGCGCGCGGCCCACTTCGAAGGCGTCGGCGCGCGCAGGAGCAACGATATTATCACGGTTGTGGACGCGGCGACCCGCTCCACCGGAGCCGCACGACACCCGTCGCCGGCCGACCCGCGGCATCAGGTGAGCCGCCGTCGGCGAACACCGCCCGAAAGACGTGACTGGACCGCCGGCATTCCGTTATTGCTGCCGGCCCGCTGTCGGCCGACGCGGCGCCGCTGGCAGAGCAGCGCCGGGAGGCACGCCTGCTGACAACACCAAGCAGCGCCGGACGGCCGCTGAGCGCCGGCGGCACGGGCCAGCACCGGACGGCACGCCTGCTGACGACATCGAGCAGCGCCGGACGGCCGCTGAGCGCCGGCGACAGAGCAGCGCCGGACGGCACGCCTGCTGACGACACCGAGCAGCGCCGGACGGACCGCTGAGCGCCGGCGACAGAGCAGCGCCGGACGGCACGCCTGCTGACGACACCGAGCAGCGCCGGACGGACCGCTGAGCGCCGGCGACAGAGCAGCGCCGGTCGCTCAGCGCGCAGGCACCTAGGACGGAGCATGGTTCGCGCGGCCCGCGTCGGCGCCAGGCACCGCGCGTTGACCGCCTGAGATTCTCCCGGCTGACGGCCCGGGTCAGGTGGACGCCGGTGGGGGTGGCGCCGCAGTCCGCCGCGAGCTCGCCGGCGGATCGCGGCAGTGGAGCCGATGACGTCGCCTGACGGACGGCCAGGTCCGACAAGACGCCTCGGCCGGTGCGGAGGCCGGCTGGCTTGTCGGCGTCGCACCGCTATGTGACGTTCAGGTCTGAAAGGAACGGGTTGGTCACGGTAAATGTGAGTAGGTAGTTGATTTGGATAATTTGAGTTTGTCGTTTTGCTTGAGACGCAGAGTTTCGAAGCACAAATTCAAGCGGTCACGTTCCTAAGCACGTGTGGTGAGTCACAGCACATGAGCGGAGAATGGCAAGGCAAGGCGTTAAGGTTGCGGAATGGAAAGCCCATCTGAAGTAATACAGGTCCCGCAAATCACCGCATGCATGTCGTCTGGCCAACAGGTTTGTCCGCGAAAGCGTCGTTGAAACTAAGGTAAGCAGTCTCCAGTAATTTCTTCTTTGAAGATACGAATGAAGAAGGTCCTTTTGATAGTATACGGGACCATGACATTGTGTCACGGAACGTCACAAATACCCTACAGAACAAATAACGTAACACGCCGTGATGATGGCCACGATTATTTGGGTTATAAGGCGCTTCGACTACGCTTGTTATATGGCGCCCATTATTACGCCTCGGGTGTCACCAGATGGCTGAACACAAGCGACCATGGCCAATGCATTTTACCACTCAAGGTTTAACTCAAAGCGAGACACGACAGTCCTTATAAATCTGAACACCATCAAATTTAAGGAGCGTAACCAGACCGCCTGTCTTCCGCAAGCTCATGGTTTCCCGGCCGGACATGCCCACAAAAGCACCCGAACGGCGCGACCTGACCCTGCACCAGGTCAGTGTCAGCGCGACCTGCCTGGCCGGCCTGTCTGCCGCCCGCCGCGCCCCACAACACACGGCTGCTGCCGGTGACCGCGCCATGTTAGTACCCCGGCGACCCAGCAGCGGCCGGGAGCCAGCCCGGCCGGCCCGACGGCGCCAGCCAGCGCTGCCGGCCGCCGCTCGGCGTCCAGCTACAGACCGGCGGTGTTAGTACGCACAGCTGGCGCGCTGGTGGTGTTAGTGGCGTGGGAGGGGGGAGCAGCAGGTTAGCAGGGTCGGCGCGAGCGCCGACGCCCGGCCGGCACACGAGGCTGACATGTGGCTACGCTGCACCATACACGCTTGCGCAGACAGCGTGGAGGGACGCATATCGCACTCACCGCACATCAAATCAGAGACGATGGCGAGTTAATTTTGTAAAGGTCAACGACGCTCACGTAAGAAAAACATCTTACTAATCTGATCCGTGTCCCAGCTTTGCCCCAAATTGCCTTATTATATATAAGCTCAGCCCTAGACGGCGGCTGCAGAGGCGGCGGTCGGAGGGGAGGGACAAAGAGAGGGCGGAAGGATGGAGGCAGGGATGCGGGGAAGGAGGCACGGTGGGAGGCAGCCAGACAGGGGGGATAGAAGGGAGAAAAGAGGGAGGGTGAAATGATGAGGAGGGAGGCCTGAAGGGAGGCGGGCAGACATAGAGGGAGGGAGGGAGGGAGGGAGGGAGGGAGGGAGGGAGGAGGCCATGCAGGCATGATGGGAGGGATAGAGCATGGGACTGCGGGGAAGGAGGCACGGAGGGAGGCAGGCAGGCAGGGAGGGAGGGATGCGGGGAAGGAGGCAGGGAGGCAGCAACGCAGACAGAGAGGGAGGGAGGGGATGAAGGATCCCGACAAGGATGCAAGGCAGGGAGGGAGGGAGACAGGGAAGGCGAGCCTGTGTGCCCGTTCAGCCCCGTGCGCCGGCGGCGGGGCAGCTGCGGGCGCCCCAGTGGCCGACCGGGGGCGGCTTACTTGTCTGGACACGCGGCCGGCCGTAGCCGGCGCCCTGGCCGTAGGTGCCTATAACACAGAGCGGGCGCGGTGTCAGGCGTCGCACGCGCACCGTCGGCCGGTCGCGCGCCGCGCAGGCGCTGGCGGCCGCCCGCCGGCGGGGCCGTCGCGGCTGCGTTACGAGCACAACAGCGAGTGGTGATGGCCCCGCACCGATTGAGCGGCGGCCAAAGCACAGCTGCACACATACAGAGCGCTGGAAGCACAGAGAAGCAGACGAACTCGCGCACCGGCAAACAACTGAAAACTAGTCGCTTGAGTCGGCGAACGGCGCCTAACAGGGAGCACAACGGTGGTGCAGCACAGAGCCCATGCCGAGCACGCCGCGCCGCACTATGACAAGCACGTGGGACAAGAACCGATATGAATCTCAAAGCACCGACCTCTGCCACTAGAACATCGACAGGAAGGGAAAGCGAGGCAGAACCCTGTTTGGAATAAGTGTGAGATGCTCGTGATGGCCCATATCGACGGCTGACAATTCGAAAATAGCTGCTCTTGCGTTTGAACGCAAGCAATTGATGCACCACAAACTTCTGTGCGGGTGCTACATACAAAATTACAACAAAATTAAAGCATACAACAAGACGAAGTGTGCATCCCCGGTCAAAAAAGGGTGTGTATTGTCAACCGTCGCCAATCATCTCGCGCAGCTGAGAAGCGCATCGGTTGGGGTATTTGGTCAGTCCTGCCCGTCTCCTGTGTTGTGGGGTACCCTGGCTGACTGAGGACTGTGGTCGGATGGCGGGACGGCAGCGATCCCACCGCCTGACTCTGGTGCGGGAGAGAGGAGTGCCGGACACCGCCGTGAACACCGCTGCCTTAGCAAGCTTGAGCCGACGCTGCCGCGTGTGTCAGCCCAGGACTCGTGTCGGCCGCCGGCAGCCGGCAGCAGTGCCACCCGGCCAGCGTGCTGCCAGCGCCAGGGCTCGCTGTGTCGCTGCTGAGCCGACCCCTCCCGGCCGGCAGCGGTCCCTTCAGCCGGGGTTCCGCCGCCCGCGGCTCCGTCGGCCAGCAGCCGGTGACCGGGTGCCGACAGGCGTCGCCGCCGTCGCACGTCAAAACAGCGCGCCGCCGGCCACACGACAAACATGTTATCGCTCCGTCAGCGGCTGGCGCGCCGTCAGCGGCCGGCCGGGCGAGTGGCACTGACGGACGCCGCCGCGACGGCCGGCCGGCACTGTCAGGTACGGGTGGGTGTGGTGTTACCGTCAGGTACGGGTGGGTGTGGTGTTACCGTCAGGTACGGGTGACCATGGTGTTGCCGTCAGGTAAGGGTGAGTGTGGTGTTACCGTCAGGTACGGGTGACCATGGTATTGCCGTCAGGTACGGGTGGGTGTGGTGTTGCCGTCGGGTACGGGTGACCATGGTGTTGCCGTCAGGTAAGGGTGAGTGTGGTGTTACCGTCAGGCACGGGTGACCATGGTGTTACCGTCAGGTACGGGTGGGTGTGGTGTTACCGTCAGGTACGGGTGGGTGTGGTGTTACCGTCAGGTACGGGTGGGTGTGGTGTTACCGTCAGGTACGGGTGGGTGTGGTGTTACCGCCAGGTACGGGTGACCATGGTGTTACCGTCAGGTAAGGGTGGGTGTGGTGTTACTGTCAGGTACGGGTGACCATGGTGTTACCGTCAGGTACAGGTGACCATGGTGTTATCGTCAGGTAATGGTGAGTGTGGTGTTACCCTCCGGTACGGGTGGGTGTGGTGTTACCGTCAGGTACGGATGACCATGGTGTTACCGTCAGGTAATGGTGGCCATAGTGTTATCGTCAGGTGAGGGTGAGTATGGTGTTGCCGTCAGGTAAGGGTGACTGTGATGCTACCGTCAGGTACGGGTGACCATGGTGCTACCGTCAGGTAGGGGTGAATGTGGTGTTACCGTCAGGTACGGGTGACCATGGTGTTACCGTCAGGTACGGGTGAGTGTGATGCCACCGTCAGGTACGGATGACCATGGTGTTACCGTCAGGTAAGGGTGAGTGTGGTGTTACCACCAGGTGCGGGTGATTGTGATGTCACCGTCAGGCACGGGTGGGTGTGGTGATACTGTCGGGCACGTGTGAGTGTTGTGTTACCGTCAGGTACGGATGACCATGGTGTTACCGTCAGGTAAGGGTGAGTGTGGTGTTACCACCAGGTGCGGGTGATTGTGATGTCACCGTCAGGTGAGGGTGAGTATGGTGTTACCGTCAGGTACGGGTGACCATGGTGTTACCGTCAGGTACGGGTGAGTGTGATGTCACCGTCAGGTCAGAGTGAGTGTGGTGATGCTGTCAGGCACGGGTGAGTGTGGCGTTACTATCAGGTGTGGCCGACCATGGTATTAACATCAGGTATGGGTGACCATGGTGTTACCGTCAGGTACGGGTGAGGGGTGTTACCGTCAGATGTGGGTGACCATGGTGTTACCGTCAGGCACGGGTGAGTGTGATGCTACCGCCAGGTGCGGGGGGCCATGGAGTCACCATCAGGTTCTGGTGACTGTGAAGTTAATGTCGGGTATGGTTGATTGTGACTACTGTCATATAAACACAATATTTGGAAATATCGCATCATAGAACCACAACCGCTGATAATTCGCGAGTTCTCACAGTCTGTCTGTAACTTTGATAATAATGACTGCCACACATTAACCAATAGCCCAGTGAATTGCCCCTAGCACTTACAAGTACTCAAAGTGTCTCAGTGTACATGAATTGGTAATGAAAACAAACTCAGACGGCCTCGAAGGAACTGTCAACACTGCTTCTGGCTCGCGCACCAACAGTGCTATAGCTAGCTCTAAGCGAGTGATAGTGGTGTATGCTGATTGACTGCAATGTCACCATACTTGACAAAGTTCCAGGCGTGACTATCTGGTGACGAAACTGCTGCCACCACTTTTGGGAAGCCAACTGAAACATGGTGTTGACGATGACGCCATTTTTTGAAGGTCCTGTACTTGCTCGTGCGAAGAAAAGAACTACGATCTCCGGGAGCGCTGCACCAAAGCCGATCAAGCCGCGCGTGACGATGACACTGGCACGTGAAGCCGCGCTGAGGCCACGGACACGGCCAAGCCGGCGGGCCCACCGCCTGCGCTGCTGTGTGGGCCGGGGCGGCGAGGCGACAGGGGCGCCTCTGGCGGCGGCCCGGCACATCAGGCCGGCTGCTCACCTAATACGATGCGCGGCATCTCGCACTGCTCACAGTCGGAGATGGCAGGGTGGTTAAGGAAGGTGCATGAGCCACACGGCCACTGCGGTCCCTCGGCAGGGTCGTCCTCCGCCCCTGCAAGTCCAAGAGTGGGGGGGGGGGGGTCAGCAGGGCTCATGAGCTGTGGACCCGCACCCGAAACCGTACCCACCGACACAACACGCCATGAAGTCGATACATCGTCACCCAGCCGACACATCGTATCAACCAGCCGATACGTAATGTCAACCAGCCGATACATCATGTCAAACAGCCGATAGATTATGTCAACCAGTCGATACATCATGTCACCCAGCCGCCACATCGTACCAACCAGCCGGTACATCATGTCAACCAGCCGGCGCATTAAGTCACCCAGCCGACATTATATCAACCAACCGACACATCACGTCACCCGGCCGACACCCAGGTCATGGGCGACAGGACGTCACCCGTCCTGTCGCCCATGACCCGCCGCTCCAGGACGTCAGAGGCAGCCGCGCCGCTCGGCCTCAGACGCGGCGCGGAGCTGGATTCTCACCGGGTTCGCTGCTGGGCCGGTGGTTGTTGGAGGACGAGCCCGGCGAGACCGGAGACTGCAGCCGGCCTGAACACGACCGAGCAGTGGTTAATGCCAGCCGCGCCAACCGGCCTTCACAACATGAGCATCGACATCGCGGCGCTGAACGACACATTTCTTCTGTGACACCCACAGGCGAGTAAATTACGTCATTAATGCGTTTTATGGGGTCAAGATGAATTAAACAAACATGCACGTTGGGAGACAAACCTGCTGACTTTCGAAGAATCCCCAAGGTCATAAAGATTTAAAGGGAGTGTCACACATTTGTATTGGGTTTTGAACTGAAATAGCCATCTTGAAGATTATTCAGCGCGGTCCACAGCTCCAGCCCACACCCTTATTCGGACCTACGCCTTTCTGGCTTCTGAGCTACACGCCCGTGAAGATGTGCAAACTTTTTCCGGGAGACTATTTCCGGTTCACCCAGGCATCCATGTCGATACAATAACGTCATTCAAATCCTGTCCTTCCATTATCCATGTGGCGATGAAGGCCAAGAAAAACATAATTGTCGAGTCGTTCATACCTGGCGTTGGTGAGCACGATTTCCGTGCATCACTGCCGTCAACCGGCCCTCAATCGGTTGTGCAAGGCGCGGTGACGTAATTAAACAATGACGAATGAAGGGGCATATTTTCTCAACATAAATTTTGTGTTGTCTAGAAGTCTTTTCCACAAAACGTATACCACTGGTTATACGTGAGCTTTTTCACCCTTTCCATATCTTCAAATAGGGAGCGTTCCCTTCAATGAGAGCCCACATCGATGTACACCGGAGACGATCCATATCCCATCGGATACAGGTGAGGTGTCCGACAGTACGCCTCCGCTATCGCCACCGTGAGTGCAGCAGCGACCGCACGGCCCCACGATCTCGGAGCTCCGACTGGCCGCGCCGACCAGTGCGCCGCCGCGGAGCGAGCGCGGCCGCCGCCCGAGCCCGGCCGGCGCTCACCGCGCATCCGCCGCAGGTTGTCGATGTCGGTGGAGATGGCGTCGCACTCGCGCTGCAGCTTGGCGTTCTCCTCCGCCAGCCGGTCCTTCTCATCCTCCTGAGGCCGACCACGCCACACGCGGCGTCACAACGCAGGCCCGCCGTGGCTGGCCGACCACGCCACACGCGGCGTCACAACGCAGGCCCGCCGTGGCTGGCCGACTGCACACACCCCGGCGCAAAACAGTCGCACTCGCAGCGCGGACCGAGCCCGCCGCGATGATAGCGTGCGGTCACCGCTTCGGGGATGTCGACTTTCCACGGTGACACGAGCAACAGCTGTGGTAGAACACGCGTAGCACTGCACCCACGCCGGGACGGCCGTAGCGTGTGTCTAACAGGTGCCTATTATGCGATGGCAATCGCTCCGCCCAGCTGCCGTAAAAAGCTGCATGGACCATGACGTAAGCGCAAACGAGGCCACTACGGTTGGTTCAAATCCCGCCTAACTATTTACAGGAGCCTTTGTGTTTCTGGAACGTCGGTCCAACTCTGGTCGTCAACGGGAACCGATAATGTAATGAAAAACAATACAAAACAGGGCAACCGAGTAGCACTGCGAACATGAAGAGCAGTTCCTCGTCCTAATAAGGAGCGGGCCAGCTTGACAGGCGCATACGCCACAGGTCACGTGGCCACGGCAAGGGTTTCCTCCGAGAGACTGGGTCAACGTTTGCCAACAAGGGAGCGGGAGCACGCGTAGCTGAAACACACGAGGGACACATGTCGCCCAGCGCCCCGCCCGCCCGTCGAAATCGCGCCGAGCCCGCACCGCATCCACAAACCGGTACCGGCCGCACGGCCACATGTGCACGTCACTGCAAGTGGCGGTCCACCGACGCGTCTGAGCCTTCGACAGCAGCTGACGGAGCCCCGCTGGGTCCATTACCCGTGCCGCCCGTCGACCTCGCTGGTCCGGAGCCCGGGCCCGCGTCCTCCGTGAGCCTTCGCAGTGCCACACCACGACACGAAATGACAACACTGGCAGTGAACACGCAGCAGTCTGCCGCCGGTGCAGCCCACGCGTTGGGTTGGGTCCCATCGTCCACAGTCCGGGCACTGACTTGGTTGGACCTGCCTCCCCTCCCCCCCCCCAAAAAAAATTAACTGTACGGCCCGCGGCCTCATCGGCCCAAGGCTCCAGCGGACCGAGGCCCCACCAGTCCGGGGCTCGTGTGGCCCGGGCCTCAGCTGCAGGCGCCGGGTGCGCCGAGCGCGGGCCCACCTGCGCCGCCTTCTGCGACAGCTGCGAGTGCAGCCCGTCGATGTCGGCCAGCAGCTGGCTGTGCATGCGCCGGTTCCGCTCCACCTCGGCGTACAGCTTGTTGTACGCCTCCATCTGGCGGCTGATGAGCGCTGCCGGCCGACAGGAGGGGCACGTTAAGCGAAACACGCCCCCAGAGGGGACAGCTGCATGAGACATGGACGAGGTTGTCGTGGATTGAGGAACCGGATATTGACTCCGTGGAAGGTTTTTTGACTTGCATATGCTGAGGCATGCCGCCGGGTCGACCAATGATACACAGTACATCAATGGTCATAGTGTCCACCCCGTAGCTCAATTAGCTAAAGCGTTTGACCCCAAACGTGCCGGTAACGGAGTGGATGGGTTTGAGTCGCTTCGGCGCTCGCTATTAGCCCATGGCTGGGATGAACTGCGGTCGGTGGCAGGAGCCGCTCAGTCAGGTGAGGTTAGAGGGCGGGGCAGACCCGTGTCGAGCATAAGGGCACCTTAAACTTTCGCCACCAGATTCTCCCGTTGAACTAACCTGCCACGATCGGATGGTGAGGTTAGGGTTCATCCGACAAGCCCTGCTTAGCATAGGGTTTAATGTCAAAACTACACCCAGTCCAAATGCCGGGCATTACATGCACAATATACATATACATATATATATATATATATATATATATATATATATATATATATATATATATATATAATAGGGAAGCAAGAGATCCAACTGATAGATTTTGTCCCATGGTCCCAAGCCTCCGTGTTCACACGCATTCGCTGGCTGCATTTGGGAGTACATTGGGAGTGGACACAGTTCAATAGTGAAGTCTACTGGCCCGACACATGAGGGTCGTTCGAAAAATAGGATGGTGATCATAAAGGCTTTGGTCGCACTCACTGAACACGACAACGAATGTCTGACAATGTAACAATACATAATTAGTTCTCTAAAAAGCGCACAGACGTTTGAACCTTGAGCATGCTAGCGAATCTGGCATGAACAAAGGCGGGAGGCATGATTTTCACTAGCCCATATGTTGCAATCAATGCCATGTCAAAAGATGCAACATAAAAAATGAACAGCACTGGGATTTGAGAAAAAAAAACACATTTCGGACAGATGTTATGAAACACAAAACGTGAAAAACGGCCGTACATTTCAAATGAGTTAAGCAAACTGGCGAGGTCGCACCCCGCGCCGTTACATCAACGACACACGCAACACCGTGCGCTCCGTACAAAGCATACACAGCAGGCTGGACGCTGTTCTCGGCACACATTTCAAACGGTGAGTGACCAAGACGAAGCGTTAGGCCGTCCGTGCCGCGCCAGGCAGCCGACCGAACGCAGCGGACCGCTGGCCGCAGCCGGCCGGCGACAAAACCACTATGGAACGACCACACTCACGAAACCAAACAGGGTTATCAGCGCGCCGGCCCGGTTAGACGGCGGGGCCGGCGCCGCGTGCGTCTGCGGCTGCGGCCGCGGCGGCCGGTCCGTCTGACCTGTGTGCACCAGCGCCGAGTCGGCCAGGCGGAGCTGGCGCTGGCGCTGGCGCGGGTGCGAGCAGCGGCAGGCGGCCGGCGGCTGCAGCGCGCCGGCGCTGGCCAGCCGCGACAGCCGCAGCTCGGCCTGTGGCGCGAAGCCGCCGTCCAGCGAGATAAGTGGTGGCGGCGCCACGTTGGGCCGCACCAGCGCCCGCGAGCACGGCACCAGCGCCACGCCGCGCTCCGGGTCGGCGGCGTACAGGCGGCGCCGCGCAGCCGCCGGCGAGCCGACCGGCGACGCCGAGAGCGCGTCGCGCCGCCGCGCGTCGCAGCGCCACTGCAGCGCGGCGCGGATCGGCGAGACGCCGGCGCGGAAGGCCGACACGCCGCCGCCGCCAACGCCGTCGCCTATGGAAATGCTGAAACTCGTGCGGAAGCCCGGCTCCGGGTCCGACCAGAACAGCGACGACGCCGGCGACGTGCCCTGCAAGTCGGCCAGCGAGGCGCGCAGCTGAAAATCGATGGCAGTGCCGGCGCCGCTGGCCAGCGGCGGCGCGAGCGTACCCTCCTGGCCGGCGGTGGCGGCCCTTCCCAGCGGTCGCAGGTTGCCGCCGGGCGAGAGACGCGCCGTCGGCGTCGAGCTGTGCCGTGGCCGCGGCTCCTCCGCGTGGCCGGCGGCCAGCGCGCCGGTGCTGCTGCGCAGCGGCGTCCGCTGGAAGCTCAGCGGGGTGTCGGTCAGGTCGACGCGGCGGCCGCCGATGCGCACGTCCTCCAGCGGCTGGTTCATGTCGTGCAGCAGCCGGGCTGTGGACGTCATGCCGGCGGCCGTGTTCGGCTCCATGCTGGCCAGCATGCCCACCGCGTGGCGTGCCGTCGTCGACAGTTGGTGGTACTTCTGCGCCAGCGGCGCCGCCAGCACGCTCGTGTCCACCTCGTAGTTCTCCAGCAGGTCGCAGCACTTCACCTCGTTGTAGTGGTGCTGGGGAGAAGCATGACGTGCTGTACCATCATATAATTGTAACATACATTTGGGAACAGGTTGAGGACATGCTCTTGCACATACAGTTTAGCATGACATCCCAGCTGATCATGAATACCTATAAGAAAGCAGCATACTATGAGGGAACACCAATATTTTGACCACTTGACTGGATTAATGCCTGACATCCTACACCACACTTAAAACCACGTGTGATCGAGCGACCCTGAGCGTGGTAAGAGGACTAAAACGGACAGCTTGCAGGCGGCGAGCCGACCTTGCCTTTCACCATCCTTGGACACGTGCCGTCCTAGTGGCCTAGTGGTGAGCAGGAGCCTGTTTCGGAGCACAGCGAGCGGTGTGCAAGGTGGAAGTGGGGCACGACACCAAGAGGGTCCAGTCGTCACCTAAGGCATCATAACCCCAATACAATGAGGGAAGACGTTACATCCAGGCAGCTGTCTTGCCCTTAAAAACGACGCTAAAAAACTCACGACATTAAAACAGCATTACTAGCACCACATCAGGCATGTGCATTACTTGGCTACACTAGCCAGGTAGGTATCAATCCACAGACTGGAATATAATTTTCCAGCAGCCCAGACCTCGCAGTGATGGAATCAACACCCTGGCAACAACTTCCACTTAGGATGGCTATGAGCCCAACATAACTCATTCCAGTGATCCAGACAACATTACTTTAAGAACATGGGTGCTGCATGACCTACAGCAGTCGACGTGCCCTAAAACCCCAAATCATCATCATCATCATCATCATTACTTTAAGAACACAGACATGGTGAATGAAACCTGCCAAACGGAGCTGCCTGCAGATTGCCTTACCTTATGCATGACTTCTCTGATGTGCTCATCAGGGACATGGGTAAACCGTTGCTTCAGCTTGTGAAATATCTGAGCCTGTACCACACTGGTGGGATCAGCCATCTTGGCTGGCTTGGTGCACTGCAGTCACGAGCCTCTGGAATCACACACACAGGGTATGATTATTTCTGAAGCCTTTATTACTGCATGCTTCTAATCGCCTTCAAAAATCTGGCTTCAAAATTTTAAAAGTTGTACAGCACTCAAACTTTGCAATAGATGAAATGGTGGGATGTAAAGAATCCTTTTGCAAAGGAAGATGCGCCCCATATCACTCTGTACATCATGTTTACATACAGAAGATCTAGAGAGTGCTTGGAATGTTTGTGATGAGGTGTTAATGCAAATTTATAAATATTTCACCTGGCCTTACACCTCAACCCAAACATTCTGTGCAAATGTATCTTTATAGTATCTCCACCTACCAACATCAGTATTGAGGCCTGTGGTTCCCATCAATGTAACAGATAACAATGAAGGCTCAAACATCTTGTAAGCAGTGCAACATGCACCACGGTACAGAACCACGCTATGCCAGCAGCCGAATGACAACACACAGAAATCCCAAAGAATATAGAAAAAGAGCACAGTGCTTCTAAGTGGTACTCAAAGTAGTAAAAGTGTAACTGACAGATGTGCAATACAGAAAGCTGAAACAACATCCAAGCCAGCTTCAGCACAAGTAGTGCCCACTGAAAATCCCAAACACAATTGGGACCATTGGGGTATGGGGTGGCAACCACCTTGCCATCTGCTGAGCTATTCCTTATTCCTGGTCAAGATTATCACACCCTAGAGTTGGAAGTCTGCATTGTAGGCAAAGAAATTCAGCCCTTATGTCTCAGTGACAGAAAATATATCTTTGCTTTGTGACATGCAACTAATGACCATTAACATCATGAGTTTGTTCACCAAAGCTATACCACATGGAATTCCACCCATCATTAGAAACAAGTTGGAAGATGACAATTTTTCATGAAAAAAATGACAAGTCCAACACAAAACACCACAAAGCTGCAAATATTTTTCTGCAAGTGCAACAGCCTCCCAGTAAGACAGCTAATGCCACCAACAGACAGGGAGTAAGGTGGTGGGCTCATCCCATACAGTGGTGATTGCCAAATGTGCCCACAGTATGTTGATGGAGCCAGCACCATGTATGCACATGGCTGTGCTTTGATGGGACATGTTTGTCTTCTAGCAGTACAAACACATTCCTGAGTCACATTCATGGTCTGCGCCTGTCATTTCAGCTGCTGATGGAGCAATAGGAAAACAAGACAATGCCTGGGCCATTCTTCAGCTTACACATGAACCGGATTACAGCATTATTAGACCACAAACCAACAACGGCACCTGGCCACTACCACAACTTTGAGCCCAGCCAGAGAGCCGACTTTGAGCCGTTGAGCCCTACCATGTCCAGGGAGGCACTGGGTGGTGCAGTCAGAAGAAAAGATGAGCTGTTTTAATGGGAGGTGTCAAAGAAATGCTTCACAAAGGTTTTCATCATGTGGATGCCTGGAATGCCTATCAGTATAGAACAATGCTAACACAAGCCATATGACAATATTGCCTCCACACAGTCCATGCCTGTCTGAGAAGATTCAGAGAATACTTGGGTACTGCAACATCACAGCAGCCCCTATAAGTAGCATGCCATAATGGCAGACCACCACCAATGTCAGAAAATGGATGCCCATTCAGAACATGAGCTGCATTTATGACGTCCATGCACCTGTATAAGATCCCATAAAGGTGAAACAGGCCAACCGCTTTCAGTTGGCAGTGGGAGCACAGGAAGGTAACTATTAGGGGTAGAACAGAAAAGCCAAAAACCTGATGATGGGCAAAGGCAACTGGCTGAAATGTTCTAAGTAACAACTTAAATGAACTGACTGGAAGAAAAGTCCCTATAACTATGCTATTTACACAGAGGACAGCCATATGAAACAACATCGGAAGTCATTCTACATATTGCTGTTAAAAAGACAAATTTATAAGATATGTTGTTGCAGTGTGTTTATGTCAAAACTTGACAAGATGTAAATTTAACAGGGAACACCTGAGGTCCCTACTCATGTGACAATAAAGTCATTGTCAAATTCTTAGAGCATGCAAAAAATGTGTCCCACATAACATTCAAATATGAGCATACAATTTTTTAAGGAACTGAATATGTTTAACATAAAAAGAGCACCAGCAAAAAAATGCATGCAAAATAAAAAGTAGATGCTTTTTAAAGGCTCATCAATCCTGGACCACACTTAAAATGGATACACCATTGCCAGTCAATATATAGTCCCCATGCATACATGGCATTCAGGTAATTTGATATATGTTCAGCATCTTAGACACACTTCATTTCAAGTGCACATGATATAATAAACCATTGCATAGGGATGTGCACTCCATGCCAAGTGTTGATTATGTTAAGGTGTAAGGTGCACTGATTTTGCTGTGATCATGCCTCATAAGCATCATTTGGGTACTCTTGTACAGTTATTTACAGCTTCCACTGAGAATACAATATAACTGATACATAGGATGCCACACTGCCCCAAGTGCAGCACTCTCCTGGTGACTTTGAGATAATGCTGAGAAAGCTCCACACATCTTGTTCATGTGCTTCAAACAGCATAGGGGAGGAGGACATTAAATGTATGCCCCATGCCTGTTAAAAATCAGTGTTTGTTATAATTTTTGTAAGATGGTGTGGAATACACTAAAAATTGCTCACTATTAACACAATTAACCCAATTCATCCCGGTTGTCTGGCATCATGTGACAAACATAAAAAGCAATAAATACAGTCCAACAAAGCAACCAAGTGCCACAAAAATATGACCAAATACCTGACACAAGAAGGAAAAATAAATCTAGATCTATTTTGATAAGATGAAGTAAGTCAGACAGACCTAGACATTTAACTTGGGGTAAGGCATGTTAAGGAAAGGTATTGTCCGGTGTTTTTGTGAACCTCAATGACAGAAAAACGAAATGATAGAATAAGATGACACATTGTATAAAAAATTACATAGTATCCCGTGCATGGCCAGATGCAAGTACATAGTTCCGAGCCGTAATTGTAAGATGAGGTGCTGGCGGCCCAACATGTAATGCAAGGTCCTCGGCGCTTGCAAACTGTTCATTTGAAATTATGGCTGAAAACCACCTACCTCATTCGGCGCAATTTAGAGTGGCTTATTGCGCAGACCAACCACCTAGTAGACCACCCAAACCAGGCCACATTGCTGCCAACACATGACAGAAATCATAAACGCCAAGAATGCTAAGTAACATCTAACATTGTCTCTTATGCGCCAGTTGTAAGCAGACGAATGAGGCAAATAAAGTTGATGACGTCATTTCGTTCCCATACTATTTCTCCTAGCATCTGCCCCAAATAGAATCATTTGAAACGATGTGAAATTTGTACTTCATTTTGTTTTACTTAACCGACTCGATTTTAGCTGTCAGCAGCTTATAATGTATAACAACAGAATATAGATCACAATTTGTCAGTCCAGTACGACGAAAAATGACGTAATTGTATAATACCGCCTTTTGTTCAACTCCATGATACCTTTTCAGCCTTGGTTGTGGCATCTTCGTCTGAAAATCAACTCATTCAACTCCAAAAAGTATTTATTCACCACTCACATGCACTTTTTTTAACAAGCCGGGAAAGAGCCATGAACAAAAACGCTATTGTGCCTTTGTCAGCTGTTGACATTCTGCGCATGCGCACATTGCACACCATGTTGCGTTAGGCATTGCTTTGGACTGGGGCATTGCGGGAGGGACGTAGTGGGTCAGCCTGGGACGGTACTGCCCATTTGATTTCAAGTGGGGCTCAAAACGGCGAGAGGTTAATTACTGTTGTGTTTCATTGCATGAAGCGGATGGAAGACTGTCTTTGATCCCATTAAATCCAAAGGCAGGAGGTGTGTTGTGCCCCAGTTGCGAAAAGCGCCGTCCCAAATCTTCTCAGAGGTAAATTACATCTTATTGCATTCTTTGTATGTTCAAGTGGCTCACGTTCTAGGAGAAAATGCCTTCTGGCACAAGGCCATGAGAATGGATGGGAACTTGTTATGGCTGTGGCAGGGCGGAAGGTCTGTCTGGTGCATAGATATCATATTTTGTGTTGTGTTGTGCTGTGTGCCAAAATTGCTCATTCTGGTTGTTTAAGGTTGCACCTTATTGATGTTCTTGCACTGGTTAAGATTAATATTTATGAGCATCCTCACTTTGTACTGAAAATATGTTGTATAATAAGATCATGAATAAGTGAATTACTTAACATGAGCCAGTCTGCTAATAAGATAATCCACTGTACCAGATGCCCATATGACATGGTATGCTCAATCCATGTTCACCTATGCTGAAGTCAGACCAGGCCAAACTGCCCTGGATTTTCCATACATGATGCTTTGCTTTGAGGCTGTGTGACTGAAATTGCCTTTGCAACATCATAGCTCATTGAGGCATTATCTCTATGCCCCAAAATTGAATTATGGATCTAAAATGCATCACAGTTATTACTTCTTTCCTGCTTTCCCTCTGTTGGTTTGATGTTAGATATTGTCTTCCATGGTTTGTCATTTGCTGTTGATAATGTCATAAGAATGTGTTACCATGATCTGCAAGTTGTTTCTTTCGTATCTAGGATTTGGGATAGGAATAGAGTGTAGAGTAAGTTGAGTTAATTCAGTTACAAGCATGGCTAGAGTGGGAGGGTGGTATTAGGGTAAAGTTTCAATGAGTTTTGAGATGATAATCATCTATGAACAGAGTCACCATCGACAATGTGATGTCTTGCAGGTACAAGAGCTTTTTCCTGATTGTTAAATGGCATCTTCAAGTGGGTAAGTACGTAGAGTACATGCTAGTGGTTTCCCCTGTGGCTCATTGAATCAGATCAACACGCTGTACACAAAGTCACTGTCCATTGCCATTTCTTTACTTGTAAGATGTCCGATGCCCTGTGCCTGTTACCTGTGCAACTGTTTTTCTTGTGTATCTGTAATGCTATTTTAAGTAACAATGTATTTGGACTTTTGAGTTCCAGGATAAAACAAGCAGGCCATTAGGATACCAGGATGTGCTGGTTAAAGGAAGATGTCCAGTAATCATTGAAGTATGTTATGAAATTCTCCAAATTGTAATTGAAGCCTAACCAGAAGGGAAATATATCTCACAAATTTTGGAAGTAATGCAGCATTTTGTCATCCCTTTTCTGATTGCCTCACATGTTCTTGTAACAGCATTTTAGAGTATGAAAAACATCAGTTCTTTTATTTTTCTAGCTCCTTATAATGGATATATTGTTGGGAGGTCACATCCTTTTGACAAAGCACTGCATGTGCCACCACCCATTAGCTGATTAGTGACTGTGATGTGTGGCCTACCGCGATGGCTAACGGTGCGCGCGGGTGTTCGACAGGCGGAAGGTGAAGCAGATCGGGTGCCCGGCGCACCCGGAGGCCCATCTGATCGAGGACTACCGCGCCGGCGACCAGATCTGCTCCGAGTGTGGCCTCGTCGTCGGCGACAGGTGACCGGGCTGCGGCCGCGAGCCGCCTCGCACCGGCCCTGGTGGGCGCAGGCGGGCGGCCCGCTAGTACACGGGCAGGCCCAGACACCTGGGACAGGTCCCCTGCCTGCCAGTGCGCGGGCGGCCGGAACACCAGGAACGGGTCCCCGGTCCGCCTTCGTTTACGGATTGGGGTGCTGAACTTTGGAGTGGTTTTGGCTGCTGACTTGTTTTGTCATGCATGTCTCAGTGTGTGGTGCGGTAGGCTTGACCTCGTGATTGCTGGATGGTCACCTATTCAGCTTGGTATTGTGCTAGCATTAAGATTCACCAGCATATGATTCATATGATTCATAGTGGACTCGTCGCGCATTTTGTGCTGTTTGCAGGACCCTCCCAGATGAACAGTGCAGGGGTATATGTGCAGGTGCAGAATAGATGCGGGAAAAAACGGGGATGATTGGGACGCGTCCACAGCCGTGATTGCGCTGTATGTCCAAGAAGCGAGCACTGGTCATGAACGCATGGTCGTCACCGATGACGTCATCGGCAGGGTCATTGACGTGGGCTCAGAATGGCGCACGTTCAGCAACGACAAGAACGCGGCCGACCCGTCGCGTGTGGGCGGCACCGAAAACAAGCTGCTGGGCAGCTCTGACCTGAGCACCGTGATCGGAGACGCCCGCGGCGCCGCCTCCTTCACCGCCGACGGCCAGTCCAAGTACCAGAACCGGCGCCAGGTCAGTGCAGCCCGCAGAACCGCCGGCAGCAAGCTCTGCAAATGCCGGGGAAATCCGTGAGTCAGTCTAGATACCGCAGCTGGTGGTGGGTCGGTCCAAGCGACAGAACCGGCAGTTAGTTAGTTCTGGTCACAGAATCAGTTCAGGTCACTAAGCCAGGTCAGTTCAGGTGCAGGTGCCAGACGCAGCTCAGTTCAGCTTGTGGCATCAGTGATACGTCAGAGGGGCCAGAGCTGGCCGTAGGTTACTTTGGTTCAACGCACTGAGGTTAACGTTTCGACTCGTAGGATATCGAGTTATCTACGAAAGATGACTGATCCGTGTGCCCGAAATGGTGCTGGAATTTGTTTATGAGTGATCTTTGTATGCCGGAAATGGTGCTGGCATAAGTTTGTGACTGATCCGAGTATGCTGGAAAGGTTGGTGGCATTAGTGCTGTCGAGTAGCGCCGGAAATAGCAAATTTGGATAATGACAGATCCGTCTGTAATACCTAATACTGCGCGAGGCTTCACTCATTGTTTAAGGTGTTGACAGCTTCTGTTGGTTACCCAGCTGATTTCCTAATGCCGTATCTGCCGAATATCAGGTGCATCACCTGTGCAAGTGAAAGAAAGAGCTTATCATTCAATTTGCCACCAATCCCATCAAACGTGCCGACGCCCGGAGTGGGTGGCTCGGCAAATCCTTTCGCGGTGCGCGCCAGTGGCCAGCCCTGCCGACGGCACGTTGACCGGTGGCGGCGCCGAGCTCGCCTTGACTCGCCGCCCATCCTGCCGTGGTCAGATGAGCAGCTCGGACCGGGCGCTGACGAACGCCTTCCGCGAGATCGCGCTGATGGCCGATCGGATCAGCCTGCCGCGCACCATCGTCGACCGCTCCAACAACCTGTTCAAGCAGGTGCACGACGGCCGTAACCTCAAGGGGCGCGCCAACGACGCCATCGCCTCGGCCTGCCTCTACATCTCGTGCCGGCAGGAGGGTGTGCCGCGCACGTTCAAGGTCAGTGCGCGGCGTCGGTGAGGGAGTCGGCGGCCGCTGGAGGGAACAGCGGGTCCGGAGCGGCGGTGCCCGGCTGCCGGTGTGGGCGGGCTGGCGTCTTTTGTGTCGGGGACCCGCCGCTATGGCGCAGGTGGTGTGGGCGTCATTCGCCAGGCTGTGCGAATCAGGCTTGAGATGGCGACGGTTTCTTGCATATTGACCCGTCTTGCTTCACCAGGCGCGCTTAGATCAGGCCTCTGCTGGTGATGACTCGCCGCGGCTGGAGTCGTGCTTCTTCAGCCACGGGGCGTGGCCCGTCTTTCGATGTTGCTATGGACGGCTGACCTGGTCGGCTGTCTTTCAGGAGATCTGCGCTGTCAGCAAGATTAGCAAGAAGGAGATCGGCCGCTGTTTCAAGCTGATCCTGAAGGCGCTCGACACGAACGTCGAGATGATCACCACCGGCGACTTCATGTCTCGCTTCTGCGCCAACTTGCGTGAGTCGTCCGGCCGATGTGGAGGCATGCTGGATAGCTTTCGGCGGCATGGGTCTTCGTGCGGCGCTACGCTCCGTAGAGACACGTCTGACGGCTGGGCACGGCCATTGTTGCTGGACATGTGGCAGTGAGGTCCGTGGCTGCAATTTGAGTGTAAAATAACGTTTTTTCTGACCTCATACCAGGCAGATATGAGGGTGGTTTGGGATTTAAGGGCGCGGCGGCGTTAGGCCGTCTTGCGCCCACCCCATGGGCAGATGCTACGTTTCCTGACCAAATGACATGCTAATCCAGGATCAGCGCCAAGGTGCGGTCTTACATTACCCTTTGGTCGCTGGAATCTATCGAAGAAAACGATTTATAGGTACTTCTGGTAGCGTAGGCGCAGGTTTTCAGCCAGCAGCGTATGTAAACTCGTACACGCTGATCTGACTGAAGTATGGAGTCAGGCCGTCCATGTGCTGGGCATGCTCTTAAAACGCTGTTCGAAAAAAGGAACGCAGTAATGGTTCTCCAAGTTTTGACTGATCGTTCGGTGCAGTCTGATCTATCTGCAGGCCTATTTTGTCAAGTTTAGTACGGCCGTCATACCGTCTTCATTGTGACTTCCCCGTTCGTGTTCTCTTGATATGCGTCGTCAATTTGTGTCTAGAAGAATGCCACTCAGGGGGGGGGGGGGGGCATGTAGGCAGCTTCCGTCGGCCATCTACTCCGCCCGCCTCCACGATGGTATGCCTGCCCTCGGTCCAGACCCCCGCTTCCGGCTGGCGTCCGCCCGTGTCGTGTTGGGTGACTCGGTCCCCGGCTCCCCCCGCGGGCCTACCGTGGTCGCCGCCGCCGGTCGGCCAGGATGATACCGTCCGCTGTCCGGTCCTCCGCGCACGTCTCCCCGCCGGCGCGCCTGCCTGGTGTCCAGCCGCCTGGCGGCCATGTCCAGCCTCCCGACGGCCGTGTCCAGCTGCCTGATGCCTGTGTCCAGCCGCCTGACGCCCTGGACGGCCGTGTTCAGCCGCTTGACGGTCATGTCCAGCAGCCGGACGGCCGTATCGAGCCTCCTGACGGCCATGTCCAGCCACCTGACGGTCATGTCCAGCCGCCTGACGGCCGTGTTCAGCCGCATGACGGCCGTGTCCAGCCGCCTGACGGCCGTGTCCAGCCACCTGACGGTCATGTCCAGCCGCCTGACGGCCGTGTTCAGCCGCATGACGGCCGTGTCCAGCCGCCTGACGGCCGTGTCCAGCCACCTGACGGTCATGTCCAGCCACCTGACGGTCATGTCCAGCCGCCTGACGGCCGTGTTCAGCCGCATGACGGCCGTGTCCAGCTGCCCAGCGGTCATGTCCAGCCGCCTGACGACCGTGTCCAGCCGCCTGACGGCCGTGTCTAGCTGCCGAACAGCCGTGTCTCGCCGCCTGACGGCCATGTCCAGCCGCCTGACGGCCGTGTCCAGCCGTCTGACGGCCGTGTCTAGCTGCCGAACAGCGGTGTCTCGCCGCCTGACGGCCATGTCCAGCCGCCTGACGGCCGTGTCTAGCTGCCGAACAGCCGTGTCTCGCCGCCTGACGGCCGTGTCCAGCCGCCTGACGACCGTGTCCAGCCGCCTGACGGCCGTGTCTAGCTGCCGAACAGCCGTGTCTCGCCGCCTGACGGCCATGTCCAGCCGCCTGACGGCCGTGTCCAGCCGTCTGACGGCCGTGTCTAGCTGCCGAACAGCCGTGTCCCGCCGCCTGACGGCCGTGTCCGGCTGCCGGACGGCCGTGTCGAGCCGCCTGACGCGTGTGTCCAGCCGCCTGACGGCCGTGTCCGCGTCACCCGGCCGTGCGTGACGGCCGTGTCCGCGTCACCCGGCCGTGCGTGACGGCCGTGTCCGCGCCACCCGGCCGTGCGTGACGGCCGTTCCGCTGCGGACAGGCCTACCAAACTCGGTGCAGCGCGCGGCCACGTACATCGCGCGGCGGGCGGCCAAGGAGCTCGACATCGTGCCCGGACGGTCTCCCATCTCGGTGGCTGCCGCTGCCATCTACATGGCCTCTCAGGTACCGGCAGCGGGCGGGCGCGGTCGTGTCGTCTTGGGCCGCGACCGTGCCGGGGAGGGGAGGGGTCTGGCGGGTACCAACCAGCCAACCAACTACCAACGGGTACAACGGGCTGGCGGGTACCAACCAACTGAGCTATCCGGACAGGCATCTGAAGCCAGATCTCAAATTTACTGCCATTTAAAAGCTCACACATCTCTTCCGCTGCGAGTGCATTTTCTCTCGCAGCGAGTACACGGTTTGTGCAAATCGATGTGTAGGAGAGCCTGACTTTATGGAACATAACTGCCTGACGTTGTTGCCAGAGCACTATCGCTAACCAGCGCATCGGCCAGGGAGGTCTGACTCACCAAAACTGAAGTCACCGCGAAACGACATTGCACGAATTTGCAAACCTGTCCAGAACCACGCACCACCAATCACTGATCAATGCCTGGCACCGTCCGTGATGTTCGTCACTGATCAGTGCTCGGCGCGGTCCCTGATAATCCATCGTCACTGATCAGTTCTCGACACACTCCATGCTAATCAGCATCATTGATCAATGCTCGGTACAGTCCATGTCGACCATCACCACGGACTGTGCCGAGCATTGCAGCATGTTGTGGTTTTCGTCGCGATATCCTATCGACCGAGAATTTCGCAATCGGATGGCTGGGTCGGGGTTCGTGCAACACGCGATGCTTAGCGTGGGTGTTGATACCAGGAAGCTGGCAACTGAAACGTTTTGGGCTGAATCTTGTCAGCAGGAAATGAGGCTAAGGTGGCTCACATATTTGACGCTTCACATTATGCGTCATACTTCCAGCGGAATTCAAAGTTCTCAAATGCTGTAAGTCTGTACCGTGTCGTCCACCGACGTGTGTTTGCCGTATTTGGGAAGGGGACGGCTTACATCCGGTTTACGTGTTGCGGGAGCTGCATACGATGCGGTGTTTTCCTGAACGCCTCCGCACACGTGGGCGGCGAGCGGCGGTGCTGCGGGCCGACCATGCTCTGACCGGCTTCCGCAGGCGTCAGAGGACAAGAAGACGCAGAAGGAGATTGGCGACATCGCCGGCGTGGCCGACGTCACCATCCGCCAGTCGTACAAGCTGATGCTGCCGCGCGCCGCCGAGCTCTTCCCGCCCGATTTCAAGTTCCACACGCCGATCGAGGAGCTGCCGCAGCTGTAGGCTCCGGGCCGAGCTCTCAGCACCGGCCGCGGCCGGGGGCGGCCCCGCGGGCCTCGCCAGCGGCCGTGGGCGGCTCCGCCGGCCCCGCCAGCGGCCGTGGGCGGCTCCGCCGGCCCCGCCAGCGGCCGGGGGCGGCTCCGCGAGCCCCGCCAGCGGCCGGCGCGCCCACCGCACCCGGCCGGAGACGCCGCAGATGGCGACTCCGGGTCCGCGTGCGCCCCGTCTCGGTCCGCGGGAAGTGCGCGGTGCGGCGCGGCGTTTGCCCTGCGGGACGCAGCGGGCCAGTGGCGACAGCGTCAAGAGCACGCTGCGGTGCGGGACCGGCGCCGTCGGCCGCCGTATCGTACCCGGCAGGCGTGTCGTGTTGCGTACGCTATTGCCCAGCGCAGACGAAGGGTCGGCACCTGGGTCCCGTCTGCGGAGGCTGGGCTCCGCTAGCGACTCCGGCCGTCGCGCCGCCGGCGGCGGAGCGCCGGGCGACCCGCGGGCCGGTGTCTGTGGTGCCGGCGCGGCCTGTGATGCCGTCGAGGTGCGTGGCGAGGGCGATGGACATCATATAGGAAAATGAAGACATCGGGCTGGCCGTGGGCGGATTGGGCGCGTGTGTTCTCTCAGCGAGGGTGGATGCCAGGACCTGAAGCAGGTGAACTGTCGGTCAGCTGCGCACTCCGGCGGCGTGTGCGGCGTGTTGCTGCCTGCCGGTAGTGCGGCGACGCACGGGGTTTCTCCGTGGAGTGACGCCCTGTTCTGGCTGGCGCACTCTCGAGCATTGAGTCGAACAACCCCCGTATCAGTGAAGGTTAGTGCATGGCACCCGCCAGGAGCGGTGTTCGGGGTGACACGCAGTCGCTAACGCCAGGAATGAGCTGAGGGAGTCATCGGACGTTGTGTGGCTCGCCTGGTTGAAGCATGAATCGTCAGTAGTGGTACAAAATGCTTGTTTGAAGGGTAATGGTTCGTGGGTCCACTGAGCGTTTTCGCTGTTTCCAATGGCGACTGCCACGCTTGTTCTTCATTGGTGAACTTTGCAACGTTCATTGTGAAATGCCTGGTTGATTGTACTGTTTGGTGAACCATGTGTCGCAAGCTTCCTGTCGGGAGTGTTGGAAACTGCTATGCATTCGTCGTATTTTTGTCCTGAACTTGGATTATTATTCTTGGTTGTTGTGTGGACATATGTCTAGGAAGTGGAATGTGCTTGTTCAAGCATACCAATGGCCATTATAAGTAATTCAGCTTTGCAATTAATTCCCGACGCGCGTGGTGTTGACTTTTGTCCCGTTGTCCAGATGACCCTTTTCCAATAATTTTGGGCTGCGTGTGAATAGATCTCTGTTTTTCTGCAAAACCGCACTTGGATGCATTGTTCAGCAAGCAATGCTGGAATGCAAATACATGAGTAGACCAACCCATTGTGGTGTGTTTGTGTTGATGGTGCCGGGGTCCAGGGTGCAGCCCCTGAGGTTCCTCTTGTGGGGCATGCCCTCGAAGTTATGTTCGTCAGGTGGACGGGCTTTGTGTTCCCCTGTTTAAAACGCGGGTTGAGGCCGTGGCTTACCTAGATCAATATTTGTCCGTATAGACATGGGGGGCTTGTCTACAACCATGCGTGATGCATCTTTTGTCTCGCCGTACAGCGCGTGGTGCGCACGCTGCACATGAGAATAGGATACCAGCGAAAAGCACTGGATGAATTTGTGGCTGAGGGGCATATGCCAAGCTAAAAATGTCTGTATCCGAACTGTTTGTGAATGAATGTAGCCATATGTTAATCCGATGGGGGGGGGGGGGGGGGCAGCCGCACCGTGGCCCCTCCCCCAGGATGGCCCTAGTTGGGTAAAACATGACACATTTCCGAACTTTGAAGAAACTGCATGCAACTTTCGCAGGGATGAGGTTGTTTTAGAATGGGAACTGGGACCCAATGGGTTTGTTTTTCAAAAGCAGGACACCTGTTGGATTTTGCTCTCACAAGGCGGCCTTCTGGATCCGCCCCTGCATGTGTCTTCATTATGAAGATGGCATATAAGGTCATGTGAGGTGGTATGATATTTTGCTATGCTCCGGTGACTTACGAAGACATTGATTTAAGGGTTTGGAGGCAAGGCGTCCATTCATGGCTTTCATAGGCTAACAAAACACATTCCTCTGAGTAAAGAAAGCGGCGAATTGTTCACTGCAACATACTATTTTTGGCAAATTTGCCACCAGCGTCATCAGACTTGTGGGGTAAAAGCGTGCGAACTCAGAAAAAGAAGCCGACCTATGCCAATTGTACCTTGATTTGAATCTAAAGTACCTGGATTTGATGGATTTCATTTCTAGGTTCGGGCGGGAAGGCTGTACCTGTGCCGATTGTACCTGCTTGGGCGACCCCTTATCCGTCTTACAGAGGCCCTCTTATCCCTAATCCGCCGCCGACCGTCCTGTTTCCCTGTCTTGTTTCACCCTTGAGGCTGGCCGTGGTCCGTGGTCTGCCTATCGCACGTTGTTTTCTTGACGTCATAGAAGTCTGGCAGGCTGGACTACCACGTTACAGCTAAGGCGATATCACAACCATCATTTAAAGGCAAACATCGCACCTTGAACCGTGCGCTCACATCCGAGGCGGTTTCGGCGGTAAACACCGGCAACGGGGGTTGGTTGCGAGGTGGTTCGGCGATTTCGCTTAGGGTTCGAAAACAGGTGGGTGACTATGAAGTGATTGTTTAGGTACGTGCTTTGATATACTTCTGCATTGTATGGTTGAAATCTGTTAACTAAAGTGGCGTTGTTCAGGGCCAGTCGCATCGGAAGCTCTCAAAGTTCTGAGTGCAATAGATAATTAACACGCTATACTGAACATGTCGGTCTTAGCAGCGACGTGGCAATAATTTCAGCGTACGTAGGATGAAATGTGAGACTTCAGAATTAAGTGTTCGGTCAGCACGAATTTCATTACATAGACTCTCAGATAATTGTGACGTTCTAAGGTACTTGTTGGCAAATATACTTCAAACACATTTTTGTCTAGAATTTTGTGAAAACTCAGCGCGCTGCCCTGGCAGCATGTGCACTGTGTGTGGCATTGTGCCTGGCATGTGTGCATTGATGCGTGCTGCATTAGGTACAGGTCAGTACAAGGCTCAGGACATCAATGTTGCATAATGATTTTTCACTGTGAATGGATCTGTTGCAGATTGGTTCTAGGTCTGTGGGCTGATAGCCATATTTGGTCATTTCCTTTGAGTTAGTGCATACAGGGCCAATTAAAATTTTCAAGAGACTGAGGCGCTCCAGGATTGGTCAGTGTCCAGTTAGCAGGAAAGCCATCCACTGTCGGTGAACCGAACCCCTGGCTTATAGATGCTGGGCTGGCCAAATTTGGCAGAATTTTTGTGTGCTGAAATCAGGCCAGGCATGTGCATAAGCATGCAAGTCTTAAATGATTGAATCCAAAGAAGGCATAACAAAAAGTATTAATTTTCTGCTGCTTTCAACATGTTGTATGTAATTTGTCTGCAGAGATGGGTGGTGACAGCTTACCTGAAGGCTGGGAAAAGAAGACGAGCAGGTCAAATGGTAAGCTTATAGAATTAGGCAAGTTTGCTGGGCATGTATGGACTTTTAGGGTGAAGGTTTCAGATTGGCAGGATAAGAATTCATGCACAAGGAGGTAATATCCCCCTATAATGTCAAAAGCGGTGACTACTATAATGTTTTCTCTGTAGTGATGATTTTTCCTGTTATATGGTTGTGAATGTATACTTGCATGTTTGTGTTGGTAGTGCACTGCTAACACAGTACAGCTTTTAGAATTTCACAACATTGCAGTTGGTTGTGAAACAGTGAACTGTATAATCTTGCTTTCAAAATGCAGTAATTCTAGGCTCTCCTGGATGATGTCCACCATTGTGCAGCATCAGTGCATCTGCACTTTAAAACAGATACATTGTTAGCTAAACTTTTGATACTGGCTGATTGCTGGGTTGTATCATGTCACAATATGAGTTTGCATATGTGTGTACAAAAGCACCACAATGGCGATGTTATTTCAGCTGCGGGATTGGCGTACATACCTAGAGACTGATCATCATTCCCAAGTCTGATAACCTAGAACAGATTTGTATTAGATTCCTAGCAAAATATGGCAAAACTGTGCAACATGCCATATCTTAAGATGATCACTCTTCCCATGAAGGCCCAGACTATGCTAGGGTAGGCTGTGTTGTCTCTAGCCATTTTTGAGCTATATTTAATTTGTTCATGGATAATAATTATGTCATATAGACTTCATGTATCATGGTTTTTCACAGATTTGAATGGTGACAGTCACTGGTGTGATCAACAACTATGCAGTGCTGGCTGTGTGCGAAATGGCTCAGAATGGCATGCAAGCCCTCTCCTTAGAATTATGATATTTACTCCAAAACCTCTCTGCATTTAAGAGTTAGAGTTACAGACAGTCCAGATCCAGACCTTTTTGACATGCGATGGAAGCAGACAGCAGTGACCCATAACATCTCAGATGGAAATGTGCTGTAAAATCAAAGCTGACCCATGGACAAAGCTGAGTATCTGTAGAGGGACCTTAACCTCCAATCCCCACTCCTACCTCCTACCCCTCCATGTTTGTCATGGTCATAATATTTTGATGTAACTAAAAACTTGTGTAAACCATAGCAACAAAATGTTAATGTGTCCAAGATCAACTCACCACCTGTTCTGGCTTGTCATCACCAGCTTACATTGAACTGGCCTTGACACAGCATGTTGGCAGGTCAGGTATATTACCTGAACAAATTCACCAAAGACAGTCAGTGGGAGGTGCCCACCGAGCCTGCACGCGGCGCCGGCGACGCTGGCGGCGAAGGCCCAGCCAAGGTGCAGGCCTCCCACCTACTGGTCAAGCACCGCGACTCGCGCCGGCCCGCTTCCTGGCGCGAGGACCCCATCACCCGCTCCAAGGAGCAGGCACTGGAAATCCTGCAGGGTCAGTATGCTGGTTGCGCCTGATCTGATCCAGTTGCTCCTCTGCGCCAGCTGTTTCCCTTCTCTGCGCCAGCTGCTCCTCTCCTGCGCCGGCTGCTCCTCTTCTCAGCGCCGGTTACTTTTCCTCTGTGCCGACTGCTGCTCCTCTGCACCAGCTGCTCCTTTATGCCAGCTGTTCCTCTTCTCTTCACCGGCTGCTCCTCTCTGCACCAGCTGCTCCTCCTCTGCGCCAGTTGCTCCTGTGCGCCAGCTGCTCCTCCTCTCTGCGCCGGCTGCTCCGCCTCTGCGCCGGCGGCTCCTCTGCGCCAGCTGTTTGTTTTGCCTCTTCTCTGCGGCGGCTGCTTCTCCTCTGCGCTGCTTGCTCCTCTGCGCCAGCTTCTCCTCCTCTGCGCCGACTTGGCAGCCTTCTGGCGTGTGGTGTGGGCGGGCTGCGTGTTGTGAAACGCCACTGTGTTCGTGCTGCCCTTTAGGAGCTGTTAGCGCCCACTTGTCCTTCGTCAAGGGGCACTGTCATGATCTTAGTTTGTTTGTTGTTTTTATTTGAAGAAAGGTGCCCTTCCACTCGACAGCATTGTGGTCCCGCCAGTTCACGGGCAGCGGATCATGCTCCGCCCAGGTGGCCTCTGTGTGTCGTCGGGCTATTGGAAGTGGGTGTTGACTAACCGAGTTGACTAACCGACTCCCCGACTAACCGACTCTCCGACTAACCGATGACTAACCGACGTTGACTCTCCCGTGTTGACTAACCGAGTTGACTAACCGACTCTCCGACTAACCGTTGACTAACCGACGTTGGCTCTCCCGTGTTGACTAACCGAGTGTGCTCGTCGGCTACCGTGCGCAGATGGTGCCCTCCTGCCGTTGACCGTCGACCGTTGACCCTTGACCCGTTGACCGTGCCGTTGATATAAGCCGCTGGCCACCGTCAGATTACCGTGAGCGGATCGTGTCCGGCGAGGACACGTTCGAGAACCTGGCCTCGCAGTACTCCGACTGCAGCTCCGCCAAGCGCGGCGGCGATCTGGGACCATTCGGGCGCGGCGCGATGCAGAAGCCGTTCGAGGACGCCGCTTTCGCGCTCGAGGTGAGCGCGGCCGCGCGCCGCCCGCTCGGCGCCGGTGACGAACGGTCTGGTCGAGCGGAGCGGGTGGCGGCCACCGCTATGTAGTGCCGAGGGACACCCGCAGAGCATGGCGAAGGTCATGTACTGGAAGGTCATCCTGAAAAAGACGCTGATCAGGAGATGTCTACTTTGAATTGTAAACGTGGCGTCCCGCAATATGCTTTCGCTGTGCATCCTCTGGTCGATGCCACTGGCGTCTGTTTGGACCCGTGCTGGTATGATGATGTGGGCTACGTCCTGATTCGGCAGTGACCGGAGAAAGTGACTGCCGCCGCAGGTGTCGACAGACCCGCTTCTTGTGGAAAGACGTCATACCAGAGTCCGGGCAGTGTAAAATTTATGCATGGATGGATTATGATCGTGCAAACAACCACTCTAGCTTGCTCGAAACTCATCTGGGGAGCAGCTGTCTGTAGTTGGCTTACCCCTATCCATACATAATATTTTTTTCCCTTTTGGACGGCATGTAAAGAAATGTGTCATAGACTAAAAAATTATGCATCTGGGAAGCGTACTGGTCTCTATAGACGCGCTGGTATGCCAATCTGGTCCAACTTTTCAGTCTTTGTGGTAGTTCCCCGTCTGGCCCTGCGCCCGCCATCTGCTCTTGCGCAATGCCACTATGTCACAATGTCACTTTAATGGTGTATTGCTTGTGCCCGAACTTTCGGCTGTCCTGTGTTGAGGTACCGGAATCCCCGTCACGCTCCGAGCGACCTGGCGCGTCATGTTAGCGCCAGCGATATTGCGGTTCGCCTGTAGCAGCCGCCACTCTGGACCACGCTGGTTGGTCAGGCATGACTGGTTTCCGACGCCGGGCTCTCTTTCTGGACTCCACTGGAAGAACGGTTGTCGGATCACATTCTTGGTCGTCTTGGCTACCACCCTGAGGAATGAACATTGTTGATAGTTCTTTGTTCTAACACGGCGATAAGTGAAAGTGCAGAAACGAAGCATTGATGGCCGCTATTACGAGCAGTATAACCTCAAGGTCGTTCGCGAGCATCAGCTATCCAGGCTCCTAGCAGACGCCTTGCATCTCTACACTGTGCAATCCCCGAGATAAGCCGTTTTAATCACGATCCTCACCTAGATCGTGCGGTGCCATTTAATGCATGGTCCGGTTCAATGCACGTGCCTGTGGGTGTGGCGCCGCCGCGTGTGGAGAGCTCACCGGCGCTCGCTGTGTGACGCGGCAGGTGGGGGAGCTGAGCGAGCCCGTCTGGACCGACTCCGGCGTGCACATCATCAAGAGGCTGGCGTAGGTCGGCCGGCACGGCAGTCCACGCGTGCCCCGCCCTCCCCGCGGCCGGCGCCGCTCGGCTCGGCGCCACGGGACAGCTCGTCACCAGAAGGCAATCCGGCGGCCAGGCCGACGCCGGGCAGCATTCCAGCGCGGGCCGAGTGACGGCTGATGGAGCGGCAGCCGTGCTGGGCGCGCGTGGCGGTGGCGATGCCAGTCAGGCCTGCTTCTTCGTGTCGGCGAATTGGCTGTCTGTGACGGACGGATTCCCTCGTTTGGTGGTTTCCCGCTCGCGCGCGGTACTTTGACCGTTCCCTTGATGCGGCGCTTTTGATTCGTCTGTGCGGCATCATGTGTGTGTCTGTTCGGCGCCGACTCCACCTCCAGGTCATGCAATCGCGACGTTGATCGGCCGGGCGGGCTGGGCGTGACGCCGGCGCGCGGCACGGCCGGCTCCACACGGCCCGCGTTAGCGCGTGACGCGCCGGGCGCTGATGCCCCGAGGTCATGCACCGGGAGCCGGCCGAGGGTCTCGAGCCGAGCTGCGGTGGCCCAGCCCCGGTGCCGTCGTCGGGACCGGCCCTCGGTCGATGCTGTAAGCTCCCGTGGCGTCGGTGTTCGAGGCGTGGTCCTGGCGCTCATGCTCTAAGCGAATCAGCGCTGCTGCTTCCCAGAATACACATCGTTACCGTCGTTTGGGTGTTGCTTCGAATTCCGCGGCCGCTGATCAATGCTGCATGCTCACATGAGATGATCGACGGGCGACGAGGCAAGCACGAACTATCAGCACCCTGCTGACGGGTGCGGTTACTGACCTCAGCTCGTGTTATTATCTCTGATCTTGCAGTTAAGCTTTGAATAAGTATACCTCGGGGTCGATTTTACGAAACATCATCTCTACTGCTTGTACGACATACGTGTTCACAGGGCGTGTCCTGAAGGGGGCATGGCCCTCTCTGGGCCACTCATGAGATTTGGTCGTTCTGAATGGGCGGCAGAACCGCATGGTGAAGGGACACTAAAACCTTTCTTTCGGGGACGTCACCTTTATCTTCAACAGTCGCCAAAAAGTAAGGGTCCTTAAGAGGGCACTACATCTTCATTTTCGGGGGGGGGGGGGGGGCGCCAAATATCAGAAACACCACAGTGCCGGCACTGCGCTCCTTGAAATCCTGGATAAGCCCATTCGGGGAGTGGGCACGAAAACTTCCATTCCGCACACCGTAACATTTATTTTCAAGGTGCTCCAAATCCCAGCAGGCCTGTGAAAGGGCCAACGGCTTTATTTGGAAGTGGACCAAAATGCAGGGGCACCTCAATTTCTGTGCCTTTCAGCTCGTTTTAATTCTGGATTGATCCGTTCAGCGAATGGTTAGCAAAAGCCTTCATTTTGGTGCATCACAGCTTTTAATTTCCAGAGGCGCCCAGTTCCAGGGGCGCCACAGGGTTCTAAAACTTTCATTTGTGGGGGGCACCGCAATGTTTTTGTCTCTCTATTCGCGTAATCCTGGATCGGCCCATTCGGTGAAGATGAACTAAACCCCTTATCTCTTGGCGCCACACAAAGTTAGCTCCTTTATTTCACTATGGTTAAGTGGACCTTTTCTAAACTGATCCTACTCAGAGATAGTTGAGTGGAGGGCTCTTCAGATACAATAAGAGCCCCTCGAACGTAGATTGTGGATCGAAATGGGAATTAATTTGCTATTTGATCGCGCAGTCGAGCCGCCCGAGCCTCACCTCCGCCAGGCCTTTTTTGTATTAACATGGTCAAACCATGTTTGCTTGAGCACGTCCATCATTTCGCAGAATCGTCTAGTGAGAAAAAAATACGTTATTAAGTTCTGAGCCTGCGTGTTCGCAATCTTAGGAGCAAGAATACCGATGGCCGGGGTTGCAGTTACCTAAAACAGAATATCTGTTGTTCAGTGCATTCGCGAGGACATTATTCGCACAGATGCTTCTGTTATGGTTTCGATAAAGGCATGTTGCCGAAATATCAACCAATCTATTTCTCCATTCTCCTGCTTTTTCTCCGAGACATAAGGCTCTTTCTATTGCCTTATCTATGAAAGCCGAATGTCATTGGACACTGCGGATAACACTAGGCGGCGGACGCTGAGTGCGCGAGAACGACCTCAAGAAATAATGCTTCTGAGAGCGTGTTAGGGCCAATTTGTAGCATTCAAAGGCTGCACTGGGTCATATACTTCACCTGTATAATTTTAGTCTTTCCCTCTGAACAGATTAATGGATACAGTAGCGTGAAGTATGGACATTTTACGTCTACCCCTGCAGTTCCACCACCAGATTCCAGCTCCAGTTCACGGTGCTGCAAATGCCAATCCGTTTATATGATCAATCTAAAAAGTGCGCAGGTGAAATGTACGCTCTGGCTTCCTTCCAACCATACCAACTGATATGCTAAAACGCCCAAAGGTCTTCTTTTAGATATGCCATAGTTTTCGTCCGCCTGTTGGTCACTTTCTGGTGCTAGACGCAGGGTCGACGCGGCGCGATCAATGAAGACTGCAACGCCGGCCGCGGGGTTTTGATTTCGAGACGAGCGTATGTTAAAAACTATGCTACATAAATATATTTTCACTTACCGATTCTTAATGAAGATTAGACATTTCTAGAAAAGCATGGGCTGGTCATCTTAATGCAAATTGTTTACCCCATGTCGAACTACAATCTACATTCGCGGGCAGACGCGCGGCCACTGCCATGGCAAGGAAGTGCGCGGGATTAAGAAAGGGTCCCTGATAATGAACGGCCCCCCAGAAAAGGAATCACCGGATATGTGTAATTTGCTATTGAAAACGTGTTTTTATTTGTTGTCCTTTATTTCTACTTTCTATAAATGGGATAAAAGCCAAAAGCTACCATGAGATCAATTATGTCTGACTCTTGCGGTCAATAAGCTGAAGAAATCATGCGTTGAACGACTGCTTAACATAAATCGCTGGTGCTCTTCATTTTACAGGGGTCCAGTGAACTCTTTCTTAACCAATAGAACTCAGAATCTTTGTCAGAATCGTTATCTGGTCTGCACAGAAATATGAAAGACCCCGCGAATGTGTTAACATGTCTAGGCCATGTTTGTCTGGAAACATTCAACACTCAGTCCGAATTGATGATTGGTAATTTGAGCATGCGTTCGCCCAAATCTTGGCAACACATTCTTCGATGTCAGGTGTTGTAATCTCGTAAGGTTGGCCTCGTGGGTAACACTAAGCCATGACCAACTGGTGGACGAAAATGATGATGAATTTAAAGATTTCCGTTGAATGCTCTACGATATCAAATCGTATATTTAAAAGGTAGGCCTTTCAGATTAATTTTTACGCGAAGTAGAGCTGGAATCTGGTGGTGGAGCTGGGGACGTAAATGGAGAATGTCTTTTTTCGTGATACTCTAAATGTCAACCTGTCCAGAGTACAGCCTTAAAGTTGTAAAAAAAAGATGCGCCCAGTCTCATCTCTAACGGTGCGAACCAACTTTGAAAGGCATTCGGAGCCATTATTTTACCGCGGTCGTTCTCGCCCACACGGCGCCCGCCGCCCGGTCTTACTTGTAGTGGCCAATGCCGATCTGTTCTACAGAAACTGCAACCCAGACCAAAGCTATCCTTGCTCCCGAAAATGAGGGTACGCAGACTCATACCTTTTGATACAGTTTGTTTCACCAGTCGACTATGCAAAAGGATAAAAGATTCTCAGGCAAACATGGGATGGCTTAGCTCGTTTTTTTAGCCCATTTCGAGCCGCTCAATTCATTACCTATGAGACCCCTTAGATCTTTTCGAGGAAGGGGCCCCCTGAGTAGAACACTAGAGGGCACAGTATTGCTTCCGGTCAAGGGCTGAAGTGACATTCCGTCCCGCCGCGGGGTGTCTTTCGGCTGTCATGCTGGCGACACGGAGTGAGATCCCCAGGTCAATCCGGATGCCATTAGAGGGATACATTACATTACATTAGCCCCTTCCTGACGCGGAAAGCCTTCTGACCCGCGCTGTTAGACCCGGATCGCCGCAGGAACCCTCACTGATGAAGCCACATCCCTGATCGCCGCAGATGATTCCTTAACTGCCACGTGGACTCCAGCTCGGCTTAACGGGCCCATGCTGGAACTAGGTTGGAGGGCCCACAGTGCGGCATTGGGGGCCTTGACTTGCACAGGACCCCTCCATTGCCTAAATGTAAACACTCATCATAAGTTCTTATATTTCCTTGCATTGTGAGAGAGCCCCGATCGACGCAAGAGGCCTTCCGTCATTCGGGATCTCATTCCCGCCCCTGTTGAGCAAACCTTGCCCTGACTCACTCGAGACCCCTTGCTGACACAGAATATCCTATTAGACACTGTGGGCCCTTGAGTGATACAGATTGCAAGTTCCCCATCAACGAAAATCGCAGGTCCGCCCTTGTCCCTTCTTAGGAAATGGGCCTCCAGAACTCATCCTGGCACGGAGCCAACTGTTGGTGATCTCTGGCTAAAATAGAGCAACGCTCTGTCTCAGGTGTCCCCAATGGGTACAAAAGGCCGTTTAACTGACATTTGAGATCACAACCCTACGGGCAGGGGTCCGCAATTCGACCTGCGGTTGGCCCTTCGGGCCCTTTAGCCCTCAGTCGGGCCCTTCATCTTTGGTCTCGAGATACCGGCCCCTCCTCGGTCCCTCAAACACCGCCCCCTGCCGACTCGAGGCTGCTTTTGCCACAGGACCCTTATTGGGCAGTGTGGCTCCTGACCGACAAAAGGGTCCCTTATTGTGGCATGGTTCCCGAGCATTGCACTTCGCGGACCCTACCCATTTCCTGCTTGAGAACTGGATCTCAATGGCTCAGACGAACATGGAGCCGACTGTTTGGCTCCGTGATGAGGGCGTATATTATGGAGATAGAAAACCCTAATAAGAAGACCCTTATAGACGTCCTCTGACTGATATTTCAGGTCACGGCACTACGGGTGGGGACCGGGCCCGAGTCCAATCGAGACATTGATATTTGGTCTCGAGGCGCTCCCCGGTCCCTCTGCGGGTCATCTCAAACAACGCCCGCAACCGAATAAGGGTCACTGGCCGAGACATGACCTCCTGTTATGTACTGTGGTCCCCTGACCGACATAGGGGCCCCGACCACCGTTACAGGGACTCAGAGCGATGCAAATCGTGTCCCCCGTCTTGCTCCTGCTTGGAAAATGGGCCCCAGCGTTCAGGCTGACATAGAGCCAACTGTTCGGCGTTGGTAGTTTATGGCCGGCCTAAACCCTCGCATTGTCTCAGAGGGTCCTCACCTTTATGTGACCTCCAGCCAGTCCTTCTGTCTACGTGCCCTTCAACCAGGCCTTTGACAGGCGGTCTTGTTGGGCCGCCCGGGCCCCTCATCGGACCTCATCGCACACTGCTCTTGGTCAGCCAAGGGCCCCTTGCGAGCACAGGACCCTCTGTTAGGCGCTATGGGCCCATGACACATACAGGTGTAACCCTGACTAGTGTAAATCACTGACCTCGGCCTTATAGCTGATTGAGAAGTGGGTCCTTAGGCCCATGCCGATACGGAGCCGACTGTGTGGTACTGGTGGTGCCTGGCCGAAATATAGGCCCATATCGATCAGGGAGTCCCCGATCGGTGCAAACGGCCCTCTGACTGTCCTTTGGGGGCCCGTCCCTAAGGCTGGGACCCCTGAATAAGACTCTGACTAGCTCTTCGTACCCTTAGACCCTCTAATCAGGGCCTTGATCGTCGGACCCGGTGGGCTCTCCAGGCTCTTTTGCTCTCCTCTAACACTGCCTCTGGCGGACTCGGAGCCCCTTGCCATCACAGGGTGTGGTAAGGGCCAATTTAGTGGCTGTCATGCCCGGCCTAACGTAGATCGCTGGTTCCGGCTTTGCCATTGCTGGGGAAATGGATCCTCAGGTCCATGCCGCCAACAAGCAGATTGTGCATTTCTGGTGGTGTTTGACCGACATATAGACCCTTATCGACTCAGGGGACCCTAACCAGCACGCAGGGACCCTCTGGTATTGGAGTGCCCGGCCGTGCGGGCCGGGCCCCGTGAATACGACCCGGCTGGGTTTTCAGTCCCCCAAATCGGATCATAAATCGTAGGTCCCGAGCGGACAAGTGGCCCCTCGGAATCTAAGGGGCGGGTGGGAGATACATGCCTCTGTGCCCCCTCTGCCTGCGGTACTGTGCACGGTTCCTCAAAACATCAGAAGAACGCAGAAAAAAATCTGGAAAACCTCCGGCTGCTATCGGCGTAGAATGAATTTACTAAGCCATTGCAAAATGAATGGCGGGAACAGTTCGTTCCAGCAAGTCATTTAACCCCCGTTTCCTTCAGCTCATATGCTGCACCCCAAGTGCAATTAACCAACGTAAATACACAGGTACAGTCCTCCGAAGCAATTTAAGGATTTCCCCCCCCCCCCCCCCGGCGACCTAAAGTCATGGCCGGGGCTGGGGGAACTTACTTCAGGCTTAAGGCCAGGCAAACAGCTGCGTTAAGCCGGCTTGTGCTATCTGGCGCAAAGCAAGAGGCAGGGGTAAGCTACGTTACGTTAAACTGGCTAATGCCGTCCGGTCACAATGCAAGAAAACGTGGTCGATACGACGTTAAACCGGCTAATCTGTCTGGCAGTAAATGCAAAGTAAAACACGAGACACACACACAGTCATTGCATTCAACAACCACAGTACGTTTGGATGACAGGCGACCATCTCATCGCAGCAAAGGTTTCCCCGCACGGCAAACGGCCGGCCTCCGGCTCGGTGATCACGTCTGTCAGCGACCTGAACCGGGTCGCTCCTCCACACTGAATGGGGGGAGCGGCCCGGTGCGACCTCGTCGTTTTGTTTAGTGTAATCCGGGAAAAGTCCTTACTACAAAAAAAATCCGGATTTCTAAAGCTATGGGGAAAGACCAGCACGTTTATGCTGAATTGTGCTTGGAAAAACCTTACAAATCAGGAAAACCAGCACGTTTTGGCCGAATTGTGCGTGGAAAAACCTCATGACAATGAGGAAAACTTGCTCGTTGGCAATTGAGCAGGTGAAAACCTTGCAACATTTACGTTGTTATATGTAATTATCTAATTTGGTTTTGTGTAGGTATTCGAAGAGGAGCGCCTAGAGTTCAGGATGTGTGTCGCCCAGCACGGTAGGCAGCGTCAATGGGAGTCTGTGTTTGTGTACTGCATGAGTTTTTCACGGCCGCGCCTGTACACTGGGCACGCCAGCATGAAATGTGCTATCGTGTATGGCGTTTGGCGGTAGTGACAGAGTGGTGATGGGTTGCGTTCAAAGATGTATGCGTGAGTTAGTTTTGTGTGTCCTATTCGCAGCTTAGCGAGGAGGATTTCCTTAAGGCGCGTGGTCTGGTTGCCTGAGCTCCAGGGTGAGAGTGTTGGCTCGATGTCGCGTGTGTGTTGGCGACCATGTTCGTCCCATTGACGTTGTAAAAAGCAGCGATATTTTGAGTTGATAGCAGTCAGATGGTCAGATAATGGGCAGGCAAGATGGTTTCGGGCTGGCATGTTGATTCTTTCTTTTGCGGCAGCGTCGGCGAGGTCATTCCCCTGGATGCCCGCATGGCCTGGTATCCAGAGGAAGACCACGTGTGACTCCGCTGGTAGGGATGATAGTGCGGAGAGGATTTTATAAATCAAAGGGTGTGAGGAATTGTGCACAGCTGATACGCCATGCAGGGAAGAGCTGGAGTCGGTGCAAATTACGGTTGGTTGATGGCATGTTTTTTAACGTGGCAAAGTGCTGAAAAGATTGCTACTAATTCTGATGTGTATACAGTATGATAATCTGAAATGCGTTTGGCTTTGGCATAATGGTTACAGATATATGCCGCTCCCCTGCAGCCATCACCTCGGGAGCCATCGGTATAAATGTATGTATATGCATTATATTCATTACGAAATTCCGCGGATAGGGACTGGACGTTTGACGCTTACGTTTACTGGGACGGTACGTTTTTATGCGTAAATAGAAACCGAATCGTTGCAAGGGTGTCCAGCCAGAACAGGCGTAGTGGAAGCGAGGGAAGCGTGTGAATGTGTGGCAGTTGAAATAGGCGTTATGCTTGTATTACGCGGGCACTGATTGTGGGGTGCGTTGTGAAGTGGGTGCTGTTAGTGTTTTGAAAGTGGGCTGGGTGGGTCTGGCAGCGGCCCGCGCGTAGAATCTCAGAAGTTATTGCTTGCGTCAGTGTATGAGTGGTGGCATGTGTGCATCCGCCAGTATGCTGGACACCGGGGAGGTACGGAGGGCGCCTGTAGCCACGCGGAGAGCGGCGTTCTGGATAGTTTCCAGGGTCTTAATTTTGCTCGAAGAAATGCCATCAAATATAAAGGCACTGAAGTCCAAGATCGGCCGAATCAAGGCGGCATACAGACGGAGCATGGTGCGCCTATCGGCTCCCCACTCTCGTCCGGCGAGACATTTTAGGATATTAAGTCGTTGGGTGCAGCGCTGTTTTAGGTCGGCAAAATGGGGCGAGAAGGTAAGTCGGCTATCCAGGGTGATCCCGAGATACTTGAACTGGGTGACGAGTGGGATGGGTTGACCATGCAGGTTCAAAGGGGCTCGAGGCGCAAAGATTACGCGCCGCCTAGAAAAAGTAAGTGCTGCTGATTTAAGCGGTGAAATCTCAAGACCCCGCCGGTCACACCATTGGTGGATGTGATTTAGAGCAAGTTGTACAAAGCGATTTGCTCGATCGACACTGGGGTGGGTAAACCATGCCGCCAGGTCGTCGGCGAAAAGAGAATAGTTCAGATGTGGTGAAATTTCATGAAAATCATTAAAAACGTCGTTGATCATAATTAAAAAGAGCGTCGGCGAGGCCACGCTGCCTTGGGGAAGTGCATGGTCCTGTTCCGCAGGCGTTGACAGCGTGTTCCCGCAGCGAACGGCGAAGGTTCGATCTGCTAAGAAATTTTGCAAAAATTTGGCGAGTCGACCACGAACTCCCATTCTGTGCAGTTTAATCAGGAGGGCAGTCTTATTGACTTTATCAAATGCGGCCTTAAGATCTAAAAATAGTGTAACCGCAACCATTTTTTGTTGGAAACCACGTTGGACTGAGTCAACAAGTTGGACGAGGTTGTCCGCCGTGGAGCGGCCAGGGCGGAAGCGCCGTTTTGGTAAGGGCAAGTAAGATTGTGGGGCTCTAAGTAAGCCCTGATTCGAGCGGTGACCATTCTTTCAAATAATTTCGATGCACAGCTTGACAGAGAAATAGGGCGATAGCTTGAAGGATCAGACGGAGGCTTGCGAGGTTTTAGTATCGGGATAAGAGTGCTAGAGCGCCAAGTGTCAGGGAACTTTTCATTAATCCAAATATCGTCAAAGGCAGAGAGGAGATTTAGCAGTCCAGACTCAAACAGATTTCTGAAAAAAGCATAAGCGATCTGGTCTGGATCGACCGATGTGTTTTCCCACTTGCTGAGGGCCAGCCTCAGTTCGTACAGCATGAAGAGTGCGTTACAGTGTGCGGTGTTGTCAGTAGTAAAGTCGAGTGCATGGAGTGTGATGTTGAGCGAATTCTTGAGCTGTTGGGAGTATTGATCGGACGATGAAACGCGGGCGTAGTGTAGTGTAAACTGTGTGGCGACCTCAAGTGGCGCATGATAGTGCTGGCTGTTGACTATGAGGTATGAGATTTTGTAGTGATATGTGCGTTTATTGGTGAAGCTCCGCATTAGTGACCATATTTTTGACAGAGGGGTGTATCGGTTAAACGTGGTAGCGAAATTTTCCCAGCTTTCCTTTTTGTCTGTTTTATTGTTACGTTAGCTTGGTGTCGAGCCCTGCGAGCTTCCTCCTCGTGGGCTGTGCAAATACAATTGCGAAAAGCACGCATGGCCCGGCGTCGCAGGGCCACTGCGCGCTGACACTCGTCGTTCCACCAGGGCGCGTGTTTGGCCCCGGGTCGACAATGAGTGTGTGGAACAGACTGGTGTGCAGAGGCCAGAAGACTGTTTAAAAAATCAATAAGATTAGGGGTCGATTCAGGGGGGGGGGGGGGTGAGCCTCGTCTATACAGTTTTGAAATGTGGTCCAGTCCGCTTTGCGGAGGTTCCATCGAGGGAGGAAGTGGAAATCTACCTGTCCTGAGCGGACTTTTAATTCAAGGTGAATTGGATAATGGTCACTGAACAGCGGATCTGTTTGTACGTTGTGAGTGAAGTGTGACGCGATGCGTGGTGCTGAGAGAGCCAGGTCAATCACAGAGAAGCTGGCGGCTGTCCCTCGGTGTTGTATGTGTGTAGGTGTTTGACTGTTGGGGCATATGAGGTCATGAGTATGCAGTGGTGTGTGGAGCATGGTGACGCGTGTCTGTATTGATTGACACCCCCATGCTCGGTGGTGGGCGTTAAAATCGCCCAAGATTAGGCAAGGGGAGGAGATTTGAGAGGAGAGTTTGGGGAGCTGGGAGGCGGGGAGAGGGTTATTTGGGGATAGATAAAGAGAGACGAGACTGAGGTCAAATTGTGCGATTTTTACGTTAATTGCTGTAAGATTCAGATTAGTATTAAAGTGTACTCGATGGTGCAGTAGATGGTTGGACACATGCAGCGCCGTGCCGCCACAGCGAGGTGTGTCATTTACGTTATCGGTATTGAGGCAATAATTTCGAATATTAAAGTTATAGTTCGTAAAATCAGGATCATTAAAAAAGGTCTCTTGAACAGCGGCAATCATTGGCTTATGTTTGATGATATATTTTTGAATTCGCTCCAGTGGGATACTAGGGACCTGGTATTCCATTGGAGAACAAATTCATTAAATGGGGAGTTCATTTATGGGGAGGGGAGCGAGGCTCTCTTGCTGCTCGTGCAGCGGGGCGGGAGCGCGTTTGGGCGTGGCCAGCGCGGGTCCTTTTGGAGGGGGCGGGGGAGAGGGAGGGCGGGCGGGACGGGGTCCTCTCTCAGGGGATGGGGAGGTAGTCCGACTCGACCCTGACGGTTCTGCCCCCAGACTGGTGCGGGGGGAACCAGTCGTCGATGACCCCGGTTCCGACACGGCTCTCGGGCGCACACAGCGTGAGCCGCTGAACGGCCGTGAGGCCTGAGGTGGCGTCAATGGTGTCTCGGTTCTGGCCTGAGGGGCAGGGAGACGAGCCTCAGGGGGCGGAAGCAGGGGGTGGTGGCCCGGGGACCGGATCTCAGGGGCTGGGAACCAGGCCTGGCGGGCCAGGGTGCGGGCCATGGGGGCGCCCCTCAAATGGGGCGGGTCGGGCGTGCGCCTCCACTGGCGGCTGGGCGCCAGTGGAGGGCGCCCCTCAAATGGCCACAAGTCCGCTGTCCACTCCACCCCGGGCGGCTGGGGCGGGTCGGGCGAGCGCCTCCACTGGCGTGGGCCAGGCCCCAGTCTCCAGGGAGGGAGCGCGAGGAGGGAGGAGCGGGGAGGGAGCGTTGTTCTTTTGTTTTTGCCTGAGGTTTGCCCGGATCTCCAGCCAGGGCGGGCTGGCCCGACGGACCCATGCCGGGTGGGGGCCGGTGCAGGACGTGCAGCGCGGCTCCTGGGCGTCGCACTGGCGAGCCGAATGACGGCCCGCACATACCCCGTACTTCGGGTGGCGGGCGCGGCAAGTGCGCGCGCTGTGGCCGGAGGCCTGGCAGTGCGCGCACTGCTACGGGGCGGGGATCCACGGGCGCAGGGACGCACGCATATAACCACACAAGAGGTACGGCGGAAGGGCCGTACCCCGGGAGCGCAATGGGAGCAAGGGGTTAGGTCCCAGCTCCGGACGGCGTGACGGCAGGCGCACCACCTCGGTGACACCCTGAGCGAGACACTCGCCGAGAATGTCCTCTTCGGACATCTCGGCGGGGGCCGGGGCGTACACGACCGCCTGAACAGTGTTCAGGCGGTCTGAACAGTGTTCAGTGAACAGTGCCTGAACAGTGTTCAGGCGGTCTGCCATGACCACCGCCACGTCACGGACTAGAAATCGGCTGAGTTTTAGTAGTACATGCGCCTGATGGGCGCCGTGAACTTTGATAAGGGGGGCCCCCGAATGAAGGGCGTCGCACTGGCGCCCTTGGCCTCCTCAACCTTTCCTACATGGTGCTCAATTTCGCGGCGGATGGCAAAAGGGTTCAGGAATGCAAAACTTTTGTCGTCCCTTTTTTATAAGAATGAACGATGGCCCGTCCGGCGGCGCGGGCGACGGGGGAGCTCGGGCCCAACGGCGGGGGGTGGGTCCCGGTTCGCGGCGAGATGGGGATGGGGACTCGGGCGGCATGCTTCGTGTTTTGGTGCTTGTGCTCGTGTTTTTGCTACAAGTGAGCGCTTAAGGCGATAGAGTGTGGGCTTAAGGCCAGGCAGTGTTGCTTAAGGCTGCGTATGTAGCTTACGTGTTCGAGGAAACGGCGAGACGAAACCGGAAAAAAGCGATCGACGACAACGACAACGAAAACGAAACCCTTCAGCTGACGACGTAACCCTCCCCCCCCCCCTGTTAGGCGTTAGACGTAAGAGGTTTAAGGCACAGCTCGCGGGAGGACCAACTGCGAGCGCCAAACGCTACCGTCCTCTGCGCATGCGCTAAATATGTCGGGTAGTGGTTGCATACGATTGCGGTTGCTGGATTGAGATATGGCTGTTCCAAAACTGCCATAAGCCGAAATATGACACCACTTTGGGATTTGGCAATCCGGGTCTGCCACATCGCACTGTGACCGCTTGAGACGGCCGGTTTCTGTTTCGGAGTTGGGCTGCATGAATATATGTCTCTCCGTCTAGGGAGCTTTTCCTCAAATCATAGGAACCAAACCTTAGCAAAGTGCAAGTAAGTTCTTCGTTTGTTTCTATCGGGATGAGTTCGAGAAAGGAGTAATTGACACCCATGGTGTTTGGCAGGTTCAAGTGGTCCGTGCCCTCCTCACCATACCCTCATGTTTTGCAGTGTGTCGCGGTGTTTGCTGAAAGATCAACTGTTGAACGGCGGTACATACTTTTATTTCGTAATCTGTTTCTCTCGGGCTCATGGGTTTCAACAAGACACTGCTCCGGTCGGGGGACCTGCCTCGGGCGCGCGAGGCCACAGACGTCCGCACCGGATAAGTAGGCTATATTCCAACCGCGCCGAGCGGAGTGGCCCGCGGAGGCCGGTCCACCGTCACAATAGGCAGGTCGTCGGGTCGCGGGAGCTGAGATCAGAGCACCGGCAGCGGTCGCGGAGAGTTCCGACGGTGGTGGCGATGGTTCGGGGGCGGGGATTACTTCCTTGCCTCCGAGGCGCGCGCGGAGAGAAGGCGGATCAGACCGCCCGCCGGAGGCGCCGGCTCCGGCTGGCCGTCGACGCTGTAGTACTCGTAGCCGCCGCCGAGCGTCGCGTCAGGCGCGGCCGGCACCGAGCGTCGCTTGAGGAAGCGCGACACCGTGGAGGGGTTGTAGCAGTCGGGCCCGTCGTTGCCGGCCAGGCACGCCTCTGCGCAGGCCGTGCCCTGGAAGAAGCGGCCGTACATGTTCTTGCACTGGCCGCAGTTGCTGGAAAGGAGGCCACCGTCAGTGGACGACGAAACAGCGGCCGACGCGCCGTCTCCAGGGCATGACGCGGCCTCCAGAAATACGATACCACATTGGCTTCCAGCGCTGGCGTCGGTGGTCTCCCAGGGGGCCCTTCTCTTCGAGCTGAGGAAATGCAATTCGCACGGCAGCGATTGTTCAGGCCTTACGCTGAGCGAGCAGTGCGCTTTTTGTCGCACTTGAAACGCTCAGGGTCCTGTCGCGGATGCTGGTTGATAACAGTTTTTCTGATCAACATGTAGTTGCCCTCGTGCAGCGACATGGCCACCATCAGATAAACAAGGCCCACCAGGCACCCAACGCAGTATTGCAACTAACATGACCCGAAGGCAACAAGGTCTGGAGATAGCTGGAACTGGCTGCCAGAGGACGGGACTGCCTCTCACTCTGCACCATGGGGCTTACTCCACTTGAAGCCCGGCAATACTGCAGGCGGCGCTGACTGGCCGGGGCTTCGGCAGAACCAGAATCAGGGGTGTTGCTGTCAGCCAGCTCACAACTGACAAGCACAGGCGGCGGTACATCGCAAGTATGCAGGAAACTTACCACAGCGATGGCAGAGATACCGCCAGTCATGCGTCGATTACACGTGCGAACATTTTCAAGGCACTCTGAAAAAGTTGCTTGGTCGCCTTTTACTACCTGGCTTACGGTGGTGTGCGCTGGATGGAAGACGCTCCTGTGCAAAGGTCAGGTTTAATACAAGCTCTGCTAGTTCAGTGTAGTGATGGCGACCAGCCGCTAGCCAAGTGCTGTGTCGTGAGGAAAAGCAGGTAAATCTTGTCCGATTGGCAATGCGTCTGAGTCATGACCCCACTCGCCAGGCTTGATAGATTTGTACGTATGATCAATGTTTAGTGGGTCATGTTGCCCTCTCAGAGAAGCGGTCTCTTCTTTATAAAAATGCGTAACTTTTAGCATAACCAGCTCGTTGACATATCGTTTGTATGCAGCTCGTAACACGATAAGCATGTTACAACGCAATCGTTTTGAAACGTCTGGTGAAGGCGCCCCAGCCATAGCAACCGCATTTGATATTACGTCACAGACGAGTGTAAACACCACTAATACAATCGGTGTTTTCATCGAACATTTAATTGTCTACGCATTCTCGGGATTTCATTAAGCGAGTTTCGTTCCACTTTTGATTGCAAATTGCCGGTCGCGACGTTTACAAAAGAGATTGGGTGGGCTTGCGACTCGTGCAGTCTGTTGGCTTGGCTGATGCGAACAGATAACGCTCCCGCTGTTTTTCAGAAATTGCTCCAAATGTTTCGCAGACACTCTTTGTGACTGTGAGCTGGCTGATAGTAGCTTGTTGTGAAGACACTGCAGTCTTCACTGCAGGAGAGCCAGTTCAGCAGATGATTTCCACTGAGCGATTTTAACATGTGATTCAGCTGCAGCCCGACTCTTCACACCAGTCGTCAGTTTACCTTCGCAGACGAATCACATAAGCGCAGTTTCTAGGGCGCGAACCTGCACGTGCCTCGGACAGAGTCGACAGATGTCCCGCACTGTAATAACTGAACTACCGAGGCAGTAAAGTTCAGTCGTGCAGATATCCAGCTATTCTCGTTCAAGCCCAGAATAAAGCTTCCGGCGTAATCCTGTTAGGGAGTGCGCTCAGATTCAATGCTAACATCCGCTCGCTGTTGACAATAAGCGAACTTTGCCGTGCTTTGTGAGATGCTGAACTTGAGAGACACCTCGGCACTCATGTTCTATATAGTTAACGAATCGCGTGCCTCTAGTTGCCAAACATACCATGTGTTGCTAATCGCAACAAAATGGCCACTGACGCCCATCTGGACGCTAGCCTGTCGTCACACGTCCTCAGCGCCAGCGGCATCAGCGCCCTCAGCTGACGCTGACGCCGCTAACCCAGCGACAGCTGACGCCGCTGCGTGGATGGACTCACCGGACGCAGGAGCTGATGTTGGCGTCGGCCTGGCCGGCCAGCAGCAAGCAGACTGGCAGACAGCACAGCAGTAGGACCTCAGGCTGCGAAACAGACCCGCTGGTGAGGGGCGGGCACAGCAGCGACGCCGGCGCGGCCAACTACGGCGGTGCTGAGAGCACGCACGCACTGGGAGGCTTCCAGGGGCGCGGCTGGACTTGTTACGAACACCGCCGACTGGAAATGTCAGCGGTTTTCAGAATATTTCGTCCTCTATTGGGATGGGTGAAGGATGCCGAGCAAATTTGCCAACGGAGCTCATTGGCAGGAGGCTAGCCTGTTTAAACGCATGGTCAAATCTTGTATTCTATCTCCATATCCATATCGAATCTGCATATATGTTGCAACGGTGAACTATGTGACTTTACTGCTTCTGCAGCAATGCGGTAGTAGTTGAGCGTCTAAGCTGCCGTGCCTCAGGCTACGTGTGAGTGTTGCGCAGAAAGAGATCCTGCTGTTAGAACATTGTGGTAAGTCGTGGAGGAATGCGTTTCTATTTAGATTGTCCAGTTACCAATGGTCTCCTCTCCCTGAATGGCTGTAGCTATGCTGTTGTTGGTCGGAAAGAAACCATCATGCAAGTGCCACGCTATTCTGTGCCCAAATTTCAGCTCTCAGAACTTGCAAAGCCTAGGTTATAGGGCATTTATTACCCTAGGTTACATCTAGGTCAGGCCACTGCATTTTTCAGCGCCAATTATCTTTTACTACCTAAGACGCGCGTGTTTTGACACCCCTGACTACTTCCGCCTTCCAAGATTCGTCCCTGCACAAGGCGGCATCAAGCCGCCCGGCCGGCGTCTGCCGCCAACGCCATCGGCGGCCGCCTCATCGATGCCCACCGACGCGGCTGTCGGTGCCGTCGCCACCAATACGGACGGTCCAGCGGCGGCGCGCCGCGCTCGCCGCCGAACGCCGTGGCGGCCCCGCTGGCGGCGCGCGTGGATCGACAGGCCTCGCCGCCACCGTCGCGGCACGGCACCCTAATGTGGCCGGTCGGGCATAATCCGAGGTCGGCGAGCGCCCAGCGGTGGCAATCTAACGACGGCGGGCGCCGTGGCCTGGCCGAGCTGTTTGTTTGGCGCGTCATGGCAGGGCGCCTGGGCGTAGCGGATAGAGCAGGAGGGGGAGGCGCACGGGGTGGGACCGGGCGAGGCGGCGGGTACCCGTCAACGCTGGTCTGAGATGAGGACAATTTTTTTGCGGTCATGTCCACTGGTCCTCAAAGTGAGCAGTCGAGTCAAACTGGTCCTCAAAGTACAGTCCAGCGGGTACAGTCGACGGCCGGTCCGCACTGCCGCCAGTCCTCAGCAGTCCTGCAGGGGACTGGCGGGTGCAGCCGACGGCCGGTCCGCACTGCCACCAGTCCTCAGCAGTCCTGCGGAGGACGGGGCAGGGGACGGGCGGTCTCAGCGGCCGCGCTCACTCGACTGTCACTGGTGATGGAATAGGACCGGACAGTGCCGACACACCACGGGGACTCCTACTACCAGCGGTGGGTGAAGATCGTGCGTATAGCACGCCAGGATACTTACTCATCTTCACGAACGGTTGCGCTGCGACAGATTGCGGCGACGTTACGTTCACTCAGCTGTTGCACGTCAGCTGTTGCAGACCAGCGGGCAAGGGCTGAGAGCGTTCGGGCACTCGGCGACCGCAAGCCGAGAATCAGGAAAACCAGAAAAATCAGGAACCAGAAAAAGACGGTCCGGTTCCACTACACCAAACCGCTATTGCAAGGGTTCCTGTGACGTGAGCAAAACCCTCATGCACGACCGTTGTGTTCTGCTCCTCATTTCACACGCAGGGTCAGCATCCAGCTGGGCGGAGCGAGCGGTTCCCAGGGACTCCCGTGCTCAGCCTCGGGCGATGCACCTGCCGCCGTCCCACTGACCTTATCCTGCGCGCACGCGGTATCCTATACCCCTGGGACGAGAGTACCAGCTGCGCTGCCTCCTCCCGGGGCGTGGAGCTGAGCCAAAACTGGACACTGGCACACCCGTTGGCAGTGGAGCTCATCCGCCTAAGCTGACGGCAAAGCGTCCCCAGCGTCCGCGAGAACTGCGCTGACGCCTGCCGTGTGCCTCCGAGAGCCGTCGTGACTGTATCGAGTTGTTATCTGGCGACTCACAGCCAGGCAGCCCACTGTCTTCAAGCACCGCGAGCGACGAGCATTAATGCAGTTATCTGCAGTTGTCTACAAAACTTCTTTGGAAAGTTACGCTGTTCCATTCTTGAACTTGAAGTGAACGTCTCCGCGCCTGTCTGCTGAGCTAAACGGTTCAACTGAGTAATCTGTCCGGTGGGGGCATATCGGCCAGCCAGAACAGGCTGGTGTGCTTCTCTGCAGTAACAGAACTGGCACGCGTGCCACCGAATCAAACATTGGCCACGGTTATGCCGAAGTCGTGCCTCTGGGGGCATTTGCCGAAAAATCACATGCTTGGCACATTGTAGCGTTAGACGTTGTGAGCACTCGAAATATGCCTGCAACCTGACTGACTGATCATTGCGCCTAAGACATTTTAACGAATGCATTGCCAACAAAGCATAATTACCTCTGCAACACGTGACGAGCACCTGTCATGACAACCGTTTGAATGTGAACATGCATGAAGCAAACTACAAGGCCGCATGTCTGCGATTACACTCACTCATCACTGTCACGTCATCATGCACCGCTATTTGCAGTCACTTACTGGCTGTATTGTACCTTAGCTTAGACGCACAAGGTCTTAAACTGTGCTCGACGCTTTGCTAAGCCACGACGTTTCAGATGAGAACAACTGGTTGTCATTTATTCACCAACGAATGGCCGGCCGGTGGTGGATTGGACTGGTTTTAAACCAGACAAGCCGTTGCTTTAACAAATATTGTATGAAAATACGTGGCGGTGAAAATCGCATTGCAAGGAATGATTTTATCTGTTGGCTCCATAGGCAGCGGTGGAATGGTAATTGCGTAGCTTTTACAGCATGCAGTGTAGAGTGGCGCTGCATATTATTCGCCCCAATATTTACCGCCAGTGGAGGAAACTCGGCTAGGGCGTGAAGTTATTCAGATATTGTTGATCGATTGCAAGAAAGCTTGCTTACGGGAGGAGCGACAGCTTTCGGGGTTCAATTTAACTGTACGCGCATGTAACCAGCTCGAGCGCAATGCTCTAGCTGGAACCTGAGATTGTTCCCAGATTGAGGGTCTTTGGGTGACTCGAGAGGGTCTCTTTCGTGACATCGTCTCATCTAACTGCTTGCTCGGCGCCAGCCAGTGCCATCTTCCCAACAATGCTTGCGTCCCACCTGTCACCAAAGTTTTTTGGGTAAATTTGTTCGGTAAATTTTGTGATTTAACTGGTTCGCCACAGATTCCATTACGGCCTACAATGCCATGTTTAGGCAAGATCGCGCTGTGAGATATGCCAGTTCCGAATGTCGTGATCGAAGCCAAGATAGATAGCTCCCTCATGCCTATGTCAAGTAGAATGTCAGCCGAGCCAGGAAATGTAAGATATGATATCGATGGTTGCTAGGAGCGACTCCCTTGACAGCGGCGCTGACTGTGGGTAACTTGCCGGCCGTTCGAACTGCATTGGCGACACATATGGTCCCTATCACACTCGAAGTGATATCGCCCTGTTTACGGCTTTGATAGCGTTTTGTACGCATGCGTTGCAGCGTATACTAGTGATAGCTTTAATGATGGCACATCTTCTTAATCACGTCCTCGTTGCCTCAAACTATTCCGCCCCAATTCGGCGTTTAGGCTGCTTATTGCATGCCCAGCCCAGTAAAGCTGACGTGGAACTTTCTTCCCCTCCTTTGCGCTTACCATTTCAGGCCATCTCAACCCCATCCCACTTCGCCATTTTGTTTTTTAGCGCCATAGAGCGAGAGTGACTGAGAGTTGGCCACAAGAAACAGAACATCAACACAAACCAGCAAGATGGTTTTTTGCGCCGTTGGACCAGCGAAAATGACGACAAACGTAAGCGTCAGCATCATGCAGATATGGTAGGACATCAGCGATTGGAGCCCGTCTCCCCAGGAGCCCATACACCTGTTTTTTAGATGCATTGGAGTAAACTTCTCCCACGAGTTTAGCGGATACGAAGCTGCAGCGTCGCTTGGCTTTCCTGCACACGTTCATGAGTCACGTCGCTGGAACATTGGTTGCCTTGGGCCTGGCGGGGCCTAGCAATCTTAATCGACCAATTTGAAATGTCTTGTGTTTTTGGCCATTGTGACCAAAGTGGCGCTTGAAATACAAATGTTCGGGGGAGTATTGGTCATAACACATTAGGCCACACAGCTTTGCTGCTGTCGTGTCCCACCCTCTTTCGGTTAGGCCACAGCATTTTGTGTTCGAGGCTGCTTTAATAGAGTATGCTATCGGCCGCTTCCCCGTCTATCAAAGACGTAACCACGGATAGGCCGGCATTGCATTATCTAGTGATTTTTGGGACAGTGCATTCGCCTACACTGTGATTTAGGCTTCAGGCCAATATCCCGTCTAGTTGCCAAGAGCTGAGAGGGAATTGTTCCGTCTGTTGCTGAAAAACTGCAAGACCGTACGATCGTTGCAAAGGTGAACGCGGTCTAAAGCGGGAATGGCTGGGCCAGGCCAGGCCAGGCCAGGCCTGGGGCTACAAAATGTCCGGTTAGTTGACGTTAATCCTCGCTTGGCCTGCGGCATCGTTCGCAGCGCGGAGTTGATGACGTCACTGGAATAAGTAGCCCTACGGCCGCTGAAGGGATGACAGGAGCCCGTTGTCAACACACAAGTTATCAAACTGCCTGTGTATCCGTCGTACATGTCATGACTATCTCCAATCAAGCATTGTATGAGGCTTCCGAAGATATCGACGCTGCCCGAGCCTTCACCAGGCACACTACGGACTGGAACATTCCTTAACAACAACACATCAAGTTTAGCAGCAGGGACCCAACAAAACCCCTATCACAACATTGTTCAGAACAAAGGTAACAGGATACACGACTGCGACTGCAGCCTGCGAGACAGGAGAGGCCATGCGCAGAACAGAAGGGAGGGGAGCGTACGTAGAGCAGGAGGGAGTGTACTGAAAGGAGGAGGGAAGTACTCACAGCAGGAGTGAGCGTGCTCAGAACAGAAGAGACCGCACTTAGGGAGGAAGAGGACGCGCTTGGAGCAGGAGTTAGTGTACTTAGAGCTGGAGGGACCGTGCTTGGGGCGGGAATAAACTACTCAGAGCAGGAGAGAGATACTCAGAGCAGGAGTGAGCGTACTCAAAGCAGGAGGGAGCGTACTCAGAGCAGGAGGGGGCGCATTCAGAGCAGGGGGAAGCGCACTCAGAGCAGGAGAGAGTTACTCAGAGCAGGAGAGAGATACTCAAAGCAGGAGTGAGCGTACTCAAAGCAGGAGGGAGCGCACTTAGAGCAGGATGAAAGCACTCAGAGCAGAAGGGAGCGCGCTCAGAGCAGAAGGGAGCATACTCTGAGCAGAAGTGAACGCACTTGGCTCAGGAGGTAGCGTACTCAGACATCCGGCACGGGGTAAGTAGAACACGGCACACGGCGACAGCTGCGCGACAGGGCGTACCTTGTACATGGTAGCCGTGTGTTGGGTAGGTGGCGGCGGGCACGGTACGGTCACGATGCGAGCCTACCACGCTGCGAGCACCGGTCGTGTTCCGCTACTGACACCGGCCGGCCGTCCTTATAAGTGGAGTCGTCCACGACGCTGCCGGCGCCGGCGCCGACGCAGGTGCAGGGGCGTCCGCCGGCGGGGTGACGACCGCGGACGTCACGGCGGGTGAACAGGGCGGTCCCGCCGACCCCTAACTATCGCCGCTGACCAGGTCACGCTCAGGGTGCGCAGGTGACCCCTGGCTGCGTGACATGGCCGCGGGCGACAAGCCGTGCATCTGGGAGGGGAACAATGCAGATGTGAGATGATGAGATGATGAGAGCTTCTTACGCATGACCTGATGTTTTCGAGAGGAGACGCTTGCGATTTTGAGTGACGCGAGGGGATGACGAACCGTCACGTGCGTGTGACGAGCCGTCGCAGCCGCCTTGGACTTCACAACTCGAACACAATGGGGGAAGGGGAGGGGAGCGAGACTAGTTGTCACTTGGGGTGATTGCCATACATCGGAACTAGATGACAGAAAACCTCAGTATGCATATAAAAAGAGCGCCTAATATGCCCACCGCAATCCGGCATACTAATTGAGCTGTGGCGCATGGGAACGTTTTGATACAAGGACGTGTGGAATTTGATTTTGGGAAGATTTTACGGATGTTCCACTTTTAGATTAATCCGTCGGCTTGCCTTCGTATATTGCTTTTAAAGTAGCCTGAATGTTTTGTCAGACTATTGAATGAGGTTTGCTTTGTGGTGATCTACAGGAATATCTGAAGGAGTGGTGTGCTTGAACCATTGAGAATGAGGTCGGAAGTAAAAGGTACCTTTTGGACATGTCACGACTCGTGCACAGGTCTGTTGTCCCTGTGTGTGACCTACAGTGCGTCCTGTGGCCATCATCAGTACTTTCAACGGCTTTTTACAAGTGGTCATATTCTATCATGCCATTGGTCATTGAGCAACTTCCTCTTTCAAGCAATGAAAATCATTTGCCGGTTGTGCTTTTGCCATAATTTTGGTTGAAAATCAAAATTCAAGATCATTTTAATATCACGCTCAAATGGGATGCTGTGGAAAGGACTTGGACTTGGAATAAGGACTTGTAGCAACTTGTCCTTGTACGCGGAATATTTTCACACTTACTTCTTCCCCTATACCCACCATAATATCAAAATAGCCAAAAATGTTACGGTGAGATTGATTTTACTAGATGCACGAACCATCACTTTAAACAAAATCAAAAACAACAAAGTATCACGAAAGAACGTGCGGAAAATCGCTAAATAAAACACGAATCAACTTGCCCAGTCTCCCGTATCACTGCGCCGGTGTCATGAAAACTGTCCTGCGCTCGCTTAGCTGTAGGGTGGTATCTTTGCAGTCATGGCTTGGGGTGCACAAAGCCAGTTTCACTGAGGATCCAATGCCTTTTTATTATCATTAATCAACTTATGTGGATTCACCCATAGTCCTCAACACGTTTAACAGTTGCTGGATCGGAGAGCATCCATACCAGGGATGATCAACCCCATGCCGAGGTGTAACATATCAATACACGCGGCAGTGCCTACAGGATCTAGCCTGCACGACTTATCTTAAACGGGGTGTTCCACAGTTGTATCGGGTTTTGGACTGAAAGAATCAGTTTAAAGATCATTCAGTGCAGTCTATAGCCCTGTCTTTCTTAAGACCTGAAGCCCTCCAGTTTCTGAGTTACACACTCTCGACGATGTCGCAGACCAGTCCGTGCAGACTCTTTTAAGGTTACCCGGTACATATGACGCCATAGTGACGGCGTTCAGATTCCGCCAATTCGATGGTCACGCGGCGCTCAAGCCCAATAAAATATAATTGTCGAGTCAGTCATATCTGGTGTTCGAGAGCATGATTTCCAGATATACGGTCGTGAATTGGCTCTCAACTAATGTTGTGCAGGCTGTGCAAGATTCTAACACGATTTGGTTGTTTGCTTGCTTGGATTAGAGCCCTTTCGACCAGAAATGATCATTATAGGGCTGCGGGATGAAGAGAAATGGATAACGGTAGGACAGGATTGCACGCACCTGGGAAGCCAACCACCGAGCTTATACCTGCGCAGGGATCTCTCGGAGTGTGCGCTGGGCGCCTGGTCCGGGTCCCCTTCCCAGTGGTCCTCTCGGCCCGCTCGCGCTGCGCAGGGACCCCTCGGAGTGTGTGCTGGGCGCCCGATCGGGTCCCTTTCTTAGGAGGCCTTTCGGCCGGCTCGTGCTGTGCATGGGATTACTCTGAGTGTGCGCCGGGCGCCCGGTCGGAGCCCCTTTCTCAGGAGGCCTTTCGGCCGGCTCGTGCTGTGCATGGGATCACTCGGAGTGTGCGCCGGGCGCCCGGTCGGAGCCCCTTTCTCAGGAGGCTTTTCGGCCCGCTCGTGCTGTGCATGGGATCACTCGGAGTGTGCGCCGGGCGCCCGGTCGGAGCCCCTTTCTCAGGAGGTCTTTCGGCCGCTTGTGCTGTGCGGGGATCACTCGGAGTGTGCGCCGGGCGCCCGGTCGGAGCCCCTTTCTCAGGAGGCCTTTCGGCCCGCTCGTGCTGTGCATGGGATCACTCGGAGTGTGTGCCGGGCGCTCGGTGGTCCGGGTCCCCTTTCTCAGGAGGCCTTTCGGCCCGCTTGTGCCGCGCATGGGATCCCTCGGAGTGTGCGCCGGGCGCCCGGTCGGAGCCCCTTTCTCAGGAGGCCTTTCGGCCCGCTCGTGCTGTGCATGGGATCACTCGGAGTGTGCGCCGGGCGCCCGGTCGGAGCCCCTTTCTCAGGAGGCCTTTCGGCCCGCTTGTGCTGTGCAGGGATCACTCGGAGTGTGCGCCGGGCGCCCGGTCGGAGCCCCTTTCTCAGGAGGCCTTCTGGCCCGCTCGTGCTGTGCAGGAATCCCTCGGAGCGTGCGCAGGGCGCCCGGTCGGGGTCTCTTTTTCAGGAGGCCTCTCGCCCCGCTCGTGCTGACGCATGCAGCCTGCAGCCTGGGCGTCGGGAAGATTCAGCATAAAGCAAGAAAAGAGGATGTGAGCGTCGGATGCCTAACATGAATTGCGTTTTGTGCTTCGTAATACAAGGAGTTGTGCATTTTTCTTAGTTTTTACGGAAATAAGGCTTAAAATCGAATAACTTGAGAATAGGGCCATAGCCATACATGTGAATGTAAGTTAACATCTGTAACTCACCGACTGTGCTGTAAACTGTGCAAGAACACAGCGAGAAACAACCAAAGTGTGAGCACATAACAATATTTGGCTCATTCAGCACTTCCAGCTCATGATGCTATTTCTCTGGAGATTGGAAAACTACAAGTGATTGCTGTCATGCAAACGTTCCATGACGCGATCAAACAACGACGTATTAAGGAGGATGTTTACGAAGATAAGAACTTGTGTTACCAAGAGCTGTCTTTTCCACTTTGAATTATAACAACCGTCATAACAAATTTATTTAATCATATCTTGTACCCACTTGAACACCTTCAAAGACGGAACATTCACTCTAAGTGCGGGAAAATGATTTACGCTCGCCGAATGCTCCTTCCCACTGACCAGATAATTCCCCGTACCCAAAACTGTTCTAGCCCCGTTAAAGCCATCTCTGTATCACGGCCGTTTCCTACACCACTGAATAGAAATTTGACTGCCCCTTGCCACCATTCCAGCTGTTTATCCCGTGTTGACTAGTGTTCGGCTACCCCGAGTAATCTTTCACAAGTGATGGACGCGTTATTGGGATACATATTAGGGTTGTTTTAGTATTAACAGTAACATGCCCAGACGACCCCGACGATGCATGTACAATGCCGATGTAGTCTTCAACTGGTAAGATTGTTCTACGATGTGGCCGTGGTTCTAGCTACCATACCTGTCCATTGTCCCCAATAAATCGTGTCCCCGGCAAAGCGTCAATTTCGGCCACGTTGCAATGTTCATGTTCGTGTATGCATACATGATGAGCGCGAGGATTATCTTTGATCCGTGTCTTGCCCACAGATGATCATTTACCATTGCTTGCAACCTTTGGACAATTTTGCGATGATGCAGAATCGCGGAACACGCGCGGCGTGCCGACATTATTATGTTAACAAGGCTATATACCACAAACGTATGCTCAAAACGCATACAAAGATATTCAGTTGCACTCAGAATTGAACACGAAGTGCGTCTGTTTGAGTTTCATGTCGCCATAACGCATGGTCTCGTAGGTATGATGTTGTAATACTGAAGAAGCGCGATTTTCTGGAAAGTTCGACCTTTGACCTGGCGTAATTGGATCAATTGCTGACCAAACAACATTAAAACAGGTACTAATCGCGATATCTCGTTGAGACCAATTCACTAGTATCTTTTGCTAAGCTCTATCTTCATTATGTTCAAAACGTCAGGTGCCTCGTATCACGCCCCCCCCCCCTCCCCCCTTTTAGTCCGCGATACGAAAAACGGTCAATCAGGGCCAGATTTGACGTCAGTTTCTTGCTGCTCATAGCCTTCCGCATAGCTGAAGACAAAACGCAAGATTTTTAATGCTTCACTGATGGATTTATTGAGGTTGAAAACTGCTCCTTTTTATTCCTAGTCTTCCTCCGTTCCACGAAAAACGACGCCAAAAACTGGTTTGTTAAATGCTATCTCATCCCTTCACGTATATATCTACACAAACGGGTTCGTGGGTGCCATGGCATAAACCCACTTTTCGAAAATGCTGGCCAGTAGACTTATGGTGACGCATAAAAAGAATGATCTTCGGTGTTCGTACCTCTGTTTTCTGAGACGTTCTTTAACCTATGCCTTCATGCATTCACGTTTACTTCCCGTACCCCGCGATTGTGCCTAGTTTCAATCTGTTGTAATCAATCTTTAATTCTGTCCAATACGCTTTACCATGCCCTCCTGACCTGCTGGTGGGCATTGCCCAGTCTTATCCGAAATCACTCGCAAAAAAAAACAGGAATGCTACAAATAGTCTGCGACACGGTGTAGTGAATTTTAACTTACTAACAAGGTTAATTTCTAGGCTTACCACTCATGATAGATTTATTAAATCATTGCTCCTTGATTAGTATGAACCTCGACAAACACAAGGATATTTGAAATTTGGCTTTATAGAGACGGGTACCAATGGAGGACCAAGTTCGACACTATTTCATTAATGTTAATACTACTTTTCATTCTGCCGGCTTTTACTTTGCTCAGAAATGCGTCTCAAAGCATGCAACGTGCATAAGCCGGCCTTAAATGCTCAAGAGTTAATATCACTGCACTGGAGAGTCCCCAATATGTGAAGGACGTTTATCATCAAAACGTATCAACGCTCGGGTTCTGTGCATCAAACTGCAGCAAACCTTGATTACGGGGTGCGCGGTTTGTTTACTCTCGGCATGGCCTGCAGATGAAAACGGAGGCAATTTAAATCACATGCTGTCCAGCGTACCCGCGGATTTCAGCTAATTCAGCGCAGCGATTTATGTGTATTGTTGCAGTTCTCCGTTGCTCTGATGACAATGTTTGGGGCTCGCGCAGTCTTGCTGATGAGTGGTACGAAGTGCCAAGCTGCTTGTCTTCCAGTGCGTGAAAAGCTGGAATAGTCCTGTTTTGTATTTTAAAAGACAACTGGCAACAGTACGCTATAATAGCACGTATTATCTATGTAATATGCTATTACCGTATTCGATCCAACGTTTCACATAGTCGAATCCTAGACTGGCGATGCCTTGTGTCATCGCCGACAGCGTGACAACTAATTACCAAGCACATGCGAACCTTTTCCGCACCTTGTTCGTAATCCCCCATATGAAACTTTGCCGTGCGCTTCATGCACGTACATTGCAGCAAGCTGTGCCGTTCGCTCTCAGCAGCAGACACCGCGTTAAGATGCACTAACAGGTCGTGGTAAACGACATGACATGTCTGTATCACGTTGGCAATTTCGCAGCCGCAGCTGTCTCGAGTCGCAGTAAATAAAACCACGAGGCGGATATCTGACTAAATTTATGTTTCCTTTCTATGCGGTGAAAACCTAGATGCGCCTGGCGTTCGGTCCAAATTCGAAGTTTAAAACGAGGTTGAACTATACTTAAGACATATTTGGGATTCGGGGACCCAAAGCACCAGTGCAGGGCGAGTGCGTGGCAGACGTCCAGCGTCACGACAAACACGCATCTGGTTTCTAGGATAGGGTAGAGCTCACTTAGCTTCAGGGTAGCACCGGTCTGTGCCGGAGGCTTTTAAGCGGTTCTGGCGAAGTTGTTTCAAACGCGGTATAGATTGGGTGATGGTGCATCGTAAACGGCATTAACGCTCTACCACGCGTCTTTTCACAGTGCTATGTCGTACTGCCTTGCAGGAGCCCATAGGAGGTTTCAGCGCATACCGTTTCTTCACTTCTGTGGCTATTGCACGCAGGTGGAACCGTGACACTCGTCTCATTTCTAAGCAAAGGGATATTTAGTTATCACATCTTGTCCTGCATTTGGCTCGAGTCTTGTCACGATTCTCTTAATAGGATTTTTTAAAATTTCCACAACGTCGGTGGAGCGTGATGACGTAAGGAATAGGGCAGAGCCAAAATGAAATAATGCGTATTTGACCTCTTGCAGTCATGTTATTCATGCAACGTTATATCAAGGCACTGAAGAACATCGAAATCTTGTTTTATGTTATTGAGTGTAAGATATGACTTAATTTGTATAGCAAGTTTGCACAAAATTTGCTGCTTTCCAGTTTGCCCTTATCTCAGATCGACCGGGTTTGACGCTTGGAGCTAGCTCACCACGGGAATGACTATGCATAGATCAACGCGCGCTCGGGTGTGGTTCAATTAAAAAAGGTATGCCTTGTTAAGTATTTGACCTATGGCAGGTTACAATCAGAGCCCACGTCTATCAGCGAAAGCAAGTCCGGGGTAACTGTTCAATATGATGCGACGACGTAGTGTTAGACTAAGTCCCACAACTTTGAGACGGTCGTTTAGACAATTAGACTATTGAAACATAACTCCGACCAATTCCGCTGACCTTCGATTAGGCATGGAGGCCAGATAAGGTTAAAAACCGAACCATATTTTTTACAGAGAAATTTGCTTTAGGAATTTGGTTTGACGCTCATTTTAAATTCCTGAATCAAAATGATTTCGAAATGTGCCTAACTTTGACTTCCTAAAGATAAGGGAAGGTCGCTCTTCGAAAATGGCCTTGATCAACTTTTTGTTTCGAGTAGCATGCTTCCTGAGGTATTATTTGGCGCCTATTGCAAGTTCATCTTTCAATATAATCCTGCGTGTTTTTGGTTATTTTTGCCTTCTAAAGGTCAAATAGCATCACTGACCTCATAGGAGTCCCAGTGACTTTTGGCTCTACAGGTGATATCTAGACTGGTCGCGTGGGGAGGTCTGAGGGCACTTCAGAGGCGGATCTGGAGTTTAAAGCTGTTTGACTTTTTTGACCCAAAGATCACAACCTGAGGACCTTAAATTCTGACACAAGTAAGACCACTGCCTACTCTGCGAGTTTAGTTATCTAGTCTTCTTAGTTCTTGAGATTTCAGGGGGTAAAATTGATCCTTACCCGAGTACGACGCATTAATCGGGTGCCAAGACATAGGTGTCGTGGCAAAAACTCCCTCCAAAAGGAGTGCTTCGGCATTATTTCAATGCGATACTATTTCAACAGCAAAGCAAACTCAGTCTCAACAAACACATAATTTGAGATTCATGACCCAGCAAGTGGCGACATTGTTTCATCCATGCCGCGGAAGCGAACGCGGTATCAGCTGATGACGATCAATGTTTGGGTGACGACACGGAGGATACACTGGCCCGGTGTAATGTGCGTGGGCACATTGCAGGACATCGCCTGATAAGCTGACTTACATTTTACAGAAATTCTCTGACGCGTTCTCGCGCGGTTATGCTGACGCCGGCAGCTATCGCGGTGGTGAAGTTGATCTGAAGCTCCAGTCCAATGCGTGCCCAGTCCCCTGTGCGGGTGAGGACCGATTGGGAACGCAGCTGGCCAACCTCCAGTCGTGCGGAGTGATCGAAACGAGAGGAGCCATCGGACGGGGATTCTCCTATTCTCCGCATTCCTAATGTTGGCGGCTTCACAGATTATTGCACAGTCCAGGATATGCGTGCTGTTAACAAATGTCTCCTTCTGAAAAAGTTTGTTCTCACGAACATTAATATCTTGTTTTTCATTGCACGGTTGAAAAATGGTCAGTTCCCTAGCCATAAAGCACACTTTTTTGAATGTGTGCACGTCGAGAGAGTCGAGCAAGATATGTACATTCCATGTCCTTGGCAAAACATACTATCCGTGCCGTATACCAATGGAATGCATGCAGTCATTTTACTTTCCGTATGTGGTCATGCACGAGGTACTCGGTGACATTCCAGCGGTGTGTGCGTACGCTGATGACGTTCAGCTAACGAGCGCCAACCTGGGAGTTGCTTAGCTGCTTAGCATGGTCATCGATGGGCTGGCACCATCCGGTCTAGAACTGGCTGTCAGAAAATGAGGCCTTAACGTCGCCCAACTGAAACAGTTCAGCCTTGAGATCACTTCCGAGAGCATTTCTATAGCCCCAGACCGCATCCAGCGTATTAGAGACCTCCAGGTTACCAGCTCTGTGAAAAGAGCTAAGGGGATTTATGACATATTGGCATGGCTCCGAAAATTTATCTTGTTGTTTTCGTCTCTTACAATACGTTTGTTTGGTTTGTCGAATTTCACAACCTTCTGTTGGAATAAGGAAGTCAACCATTCCTTTTGCGCCCACGAGCCGGACCACGAAAGCTTTCAAAAATATTAAACGTGCATTTGATAGGGGCTTTCAGTATTGACTGCTCTGAAAGAAAACTGCGCCCCGCAAGAAAAAGAGAGGATGTTGATGGGGAGAACTGTCCCCCTTAAGACGCCTGACGCTGCCCTTTTCAGATGCCTGACGCCGCCCTTCTTATGTTCCTGATGTCGCCCTTTTAAGGTGTCTGAAACCGCTCTTTTTAAGCGCCTGACGCCAGCCTCCTTAGGTGTTTGACGTTGCCCTTTTTAAATGGCATGATAATGCCATTGAACTCCTGCCATTCCATTGGTCATGCGACGATGAAGACCAATAAAGATATAATTGTCGATTCGTTCATATCTGGCGCTCATGAGCACGATCTCCAGACATAACGGCCGCCAATTGACATTCAGTCAATATTGTGCAAGGTACGATGACGTAATCAAACAATGATACACTGAGGAGCATATTATAAAACATAGAAATCAGAGAAATCGTGCTGTAGAAAGCAGCCTTTTCCGCTTAAAAGCAGGCGAATAGTTATGAGGGAGCTTAGTTCATAACATCTGATGCTTGCTTCATTATCTTCAAATGTGAAACATTTGTGCAGAAGACGGTAATCAAAGGCTTAGTTCTCGGAGAAAAAAAAACAGGAGAATGGAGACAGATGCCGTGACACTTCGACAACGTGCCTTTGTCGAAACTTCTACTTGTTCTTACTTCACACTTCTACTATTCGTTCAGATATAGGCATGCTGCCGAAATATCAACTCATCTATGTGACTTATCGATGACATAACAACCAATAATTTTGCTGTGCATCTTGGCCCTTTTTGCACTACTGTACATCTGGCGCATCATTTCCTAGTAAAGTGTCTTAGCATTTAGTATGGACGTGGGTCAATCGCTAAGAAAACTATATGAAAGTTATCTGATAAATACCGACTATTAAGCAGCAAGGCATGCATGTTACGAATAATCATGGCGCGGACCTATTCAAGAGGCCGTCTCCAACAGGCGCAGACCTATGCAAGAGGCCGTCTCCAGCATGCGCGGACCTATTCAAGAGGCCGTCTCCAACAGGCGCAGACCTATTCAAGAGGCCGTCTCCAACAGGCGCGGACCTATTCAAGAGGCCGTCTCCAGCAGGCGCTGACCTATTCGAGCGGCCGTCTCCAACAGGCGCAGACCTATTCAAGAGGCCGTCTCCAACATGCGCGGACCTATTCAAGAGGCCGTCTCCAGCAGGCGTTGACCTATTCGAGCGGCCGTCTCCAACAGGCGCGGACCTATTCAAGGGGCCGTCTTCAACAGGCGCGGACCTATTCAAGAGGCCGTCTCCAACATGTTTGACTGTCTTGTTTCCCTGTGTCGCTGTTTATCCCATGGATGTATTGCGTAATCGAGCAACCGCCCCCCACAAAACATGCTGAATATCTGCAAGAGGTGTATTAGCTACAGTAGGTACGGCCAGCTTGTTAAGGCCTCGCGTTGCTGACTGATGCTGGCTGAAGTAGTGACGCTGGCGGGGCGGGGACAGCCTCCCAGCCGCTTCATTCGAGTACTTATATGTCGACTATGTCAGTACATGCTGAGATCTCTGGGAGGTCCAAATGAAATCCGCATAGACCCGAAGCGAAATTATTCACATTACAGCGTGGCTGATTCAGCGCACCAGTGCTTTCCATCGATTGGAGGCTTCAAAGACCTCGGCGTTTTTTCCCAAAGTTCACCAATATGCGTTGCTTCTCTGAACAGTTTTTGTTGCGATCTGTGCGAAGTCCGTAAGCTAGTTGAATGCTGTGAACGCTTGACATAATTGCGAAGTAATGGTGGCGTAATTAATCAGACGCAGATGAGAAGGGCACGATGCTTTTAGCTCGCACTTGGTATGTAACCCACCAGTGATATACGAGGCAATCGAATACGCCCGAAGTAAATGATAGCGGAATAGATAGCGGGATAGAAGACAAATCATTCGAAAGCATACACTTTCCCTGTACCCTGCTTTGAGCTAAAAGCATCTCAACAAAACCTTGCTTTAGTCCTAAAAGCACTTCAACAAAACTTTGCTTCACGAGTGTGATGGCACATACGCACAAGACACACAAAAGCAAGCGGGCGCACAGATTCCGCAGCGCTCTAGCTTGTATCACATATCTAGATGCACTGGTTGGGATTTGACATGAGAAATCAGTCCCACTTTTCTCTGTTTTTCTGTATTTGAATGCATATCACTCATGGGTATCAATTTGCATTCTTTTGAGGGCGCAATTGTCCCAGCCAAGCTCAATTTGGCTTGCTAATTGTTCCTTTCCTCAACTTTCTGGAGCCTCAGTGTGTACGTGCAGAACACTAAATGTGAAAACTGAAAACTATACAAACAAAGATTCTCATAACTGCTTCAAATGTAAGAAGAACAAAAGAAGAGAGCGTGAATTTTTTTGGGTTCAGTGTTCATACCACACGCACTTGGGCACACTGGCCGGTGTGTTCGGAAGAGCCCTTGAAATTTACTTCGACGTGCATATCAATGAGAGAGCTATGACACCACGATGATCGACACCACGCGGTTAAATCGATACTGGTGAGCTTCCGAGAATGATGAGTGAAAGAACACCAGACGTTTCGGATATGCTGCATGACTGCACGGTCACTGAGTATCCCATTTAAGTAGTAGTGATGCGACAACCTGCATTACGCATGGCATTGACATGATGGGCAATTTGTTTCAAACCCGTTCAAACTGATCGGGAGAGGGTCGGTTTCCGTTCAGGGATGAACAGCTTGGAACAGTGAACCCCAGTAGTACAGCAGGCTCGCAATACGTGCTCAATGAAACGAGCAGAGAAAGGGCATTCCCAAAGGGAGGGTTTCTGCCTAAGGTATTTGAGACAACGTTGAGTGTCATTGCTGCAGCATTGTGAAATGGTGCGTTTGGGCGTACTTATGTTTTGTTTTACATAAAATGAAATGCATCTTTTTGCCGATAAAATTTTGGTGCGTCAAGAACGTGCGTGTAGCCGGATTGTGAAAGCCATGCCTATTCTAGGGCAGTCCACTGTTGTGAAAACATAACTAAATAATCAGAAAAATAAGCACGGACGTAACGGTATATGACACGCAGATCTCACATTTTAGCATTCAAGAGAGATGCAATTTCGCCATTCTGTTTCACAAAGATGGTATGCTTATAAAAAGCCAATTCAAACTGCCTGGCTTCCAGCTGTGATTACTGTGGATAATCACATTGGCTTTAAAACATGTCATGAATGTTGACACACAAACTGATAAAATCAATTTGTGTAACCAGAGAGTAAGTGGATAAATCCCTGAAGGTTTTCATACCTGTATGGCGACTTCCACGACTTTGCCCACAATCATTTCGGGAAATGGACGCCCATGATTTTACATATGGATCCGTGGTGCAGATATTACTAAAATTTAAAGCTTGATATCAGTGAGGATTGCTTGCAAGCCTTTCAGGTTCAGTAGGTGCAGTCGTATAAGCATTATTTATTTTTGATCGCGTATAATGGAGAGTTAACCGTGAAATGTAAAAGTATAGTGAAGGAACGAAAGGTTTTGAACGCTGAGTCCATACGGGCTCCTGAATGTCTTTATTTTCTCTTGGATTTGCGCCTCTTTATTGGGCATTTGGTGACAAAGTCTGAAGCAATTTCACTATTTGCTTGTTTTTGGCTGCATTGCCAGAATTTTCCACGGGTATGGGAGCGTATTTAGCATTGCGCAATGGATCGATGCTAAAAACATTTCAATGAAAAGAGTAAGATGTGTCGCAGGTCAGCGATTTGTTTTGAAGTGTAAAATCGTGGTGCATCTTTTATTCACATATGTCTAAGCGTTGTCCGCGATCTTTTTTATTGTCGACATGAAATAATCAAAAGTTAGGGATGGCACGTATCACCGGTGCGTCTGCGCCTCTGACAAATACTATGTCTTAGGTGCCTGGCGTTTCGTTCCGCAAGGGCGCCAGATAGGATCCGCATCGGATTTCAGTCAGTCCCCCTTAGGGTCTATGCACCCGACTCAGTCTGGTGCTACCGATGCCAGACGTTCGGTCACTTCATTGACAAGTGCTGGAAAGAGGTTAGATGCGGAAGGTGTGCGGAGGTAGGTCACCAACGCTGAAAACACAAGCGCACAACAGAAACAGCCAACTGTGGTCAGGGTCATGTCATCGCATATCGTGCTGCCAGTCCCTCTTGTCAAAGAAAGCTGTTCTCGACACCAAGGTGTAGGAAGGAGTTTCGTTTCGGGAGACACAGCGTCGACACAAGGGAGCGACAACTACAAGAACATACAAAGACGCCATTACCAAACCAGCGAGAAATTTAGCCCAAGCAACACCCACAGCCAACGAGACACTGAAACTGTGCGGAGTTGATGATTTTCACGGCATGATCATAGGCGAGTTTGTACAGCTGATTTCAAGCCCATTGGTTTCATCTGGCCCTGTCGCCTCGACGTCCAGGAATTCGGATCTTCCTCCGACGGATCCATCTGCGTCATTGGCTGCTTGTAGGGAACCTCAACCCAAGGGAAGGGTAGGGGAGTCTTCTGATCGAGCTGTCAGTGAACCCGGGGCTGGGGTGCCAATCGGGAATATATGCCAGTAATAATTTTTTGTTGATGTTGTTGATGTTGATGCTGATGATGTTTTGTTGATGCTGCCGTCAGCAGTTCGTTTTGAGCTGTGCTCGAAAAACCGTAGGGGGAAGTCAACTTCTTCCGGCCGGGCGCGGCCTACTGCGCAAAACTCAAATACATAGGTCTGACGTTAAACGCCTATATGCCATCATATGAGGGCGGATATGAGTCACTTTTAATGGGGCTGTACGCCTGTTTTGCGCAACTACAGTTTGCATGGCCCATTTTTGATGTGATATATTTGTCGATTAATCCATCCATACATGTATATCTGCCAGTCTAGTGTCACATGTACTGCAAAATCAACATTATCGTAGAACTAAGATGTGTCGTTCTACATATTTCCAGCTCAGTATGTGCAGCGAGACCCCACCTTATTTGAACATCTGGACGCTGACTCCTGAATGGGGGATGGACCAGGGCCCAGCGTGGCTGTGGCCCCCGTCCCTGACGGTCGCACCCCAGCCCGGCCCGTGCTGGAGATGTGTCCTCCCGGGTTCCATCAGCGAAGCCAGTACTGGCACTGCTAACCCCAAACCAGCCACGACGGGACCTGACCCCGCTGGGACGGCAGTCCCCCTCGGGCTTCTCAGCGAGCGGCCCGGCCGGGAGCGCCGGTTCTCCCGGCGCACGGGAGGCGGATAAGGTTCGACACCCCCCCCCCCCCTCCCCCTCTCCCCGCTCCCAGGCGGGAGGGGAAAACATATTCCCTCCTAGGATTTCCAACTTCTAGACGTCGCAGGAGAAAAAAAAAACCAGAGAGACTGTTGTAAAGGCCTCGTCAAATCATGGAAAATATACACTAAATTTGTAAAGTTGGTTGAAGTATGACGTCACCAGAGGTGACGAGAGGAATTAATGGTTGTTTTGACAGATGTGGTTAAAGCATATGTTAATACGTCAATACGGATATTGAGGGCACAGAACTAAGCGTTAACAATGTGGGTAGTCTATTCCAACCATTCACATTCGCCCAGATAAGTTTACTCCCCCTTCTGACAAAGTTCACCTTACTTGGTGCAGCTGTGGGGAAAAGAGCATCCCAGGCACAAACATACCACTTTAGGCTAATCTAGATGTCAGCTAAGGTAAATTTGGGTCAAAGTTGTAACCCATCCAAATGAAAAAAGGAAGTGCTAGCCGGGTCCAAGTGACCAGTGCAATACTTTCCTGTGGTCAGAAATAGTCAGTTGTCCATCTACATATATTCAAGAACTCATGCTCCTGTATACATTACAAAAAGTCCCTTCAACGCTTGGTAATGTGTTGTAACAAACTGAGGACAGGCGCATTGTCATGGGATATTATGCGCCATCAGCTGTTCAAACACGATATAGAGGTGGTTACTCGCCTCGCGCTCCTTTATCTAGCCTCTTTGCTACTGACAATAGAGGCCATTAGCCTGGTATGACGTCATATGGCCTTGTATGTTCTCACGTGATTTGTTGGGACCCCAGTGCGCACTACAATGTTATCACAACATGTTTTTAGAGGAGTGTCCGAATTCTGCGTCCAAAATTATCGATTACAACCGCCTATTTTGAGCCCAGAATGTGTGTTGCAGAGTGTACCCACAGAGGTAGGTCATGACTCAGGCCAATGTTACACGCTCTGTGATCATATGATGGCTAAGCATGCGAGTTAGTGCTCTTTTCCTCATATATAAATACCAAAAATGCACAAAAATACGTACAGATGGGCACTATTTACAGAAGGCAGAAAAAATAGCGCACGAAGGTAATGCGCGGTCAAATTTTTTAGAACTTGACTTTTTTGACTCGGCCAAAGTCACTGACTTTGGCAGGTCAGAACTTCAAATTTACTCAAAGGATGCCAAAATTGATAGGTGGACAGGTGAAAACTTGATGTTGCTGCGAGCGTTCGTTTTGAGCTGTGCTCGAAAAACCCGTCAACAAACGGGAAGTCAACTTCTACCGGCCGGGCGCGGGCTATTGCGCGAAACGTAAGTACTTGGGTCGGACGTCAGTCGCCTATATGCCATCATATCAAGACGGATACGAGTCATTTTTAACAGGGCTGTGCGCCTGTGTAGCCTAAATAGTTTGCATGGCTCAATTCTAGATATATGATAGCTGTCGGTTCATCCATCCATACATGTATATCTGCCAGTCTAGCGTCACATGCACTGCAATATCAACGTTATCGTAGAACTAAGACGTGTTGTTATACATATTTCCAGCCCAGCATGCGCAGCGAGACCCCACGTTATTTGAAAAACTGGACTCTGACTCCGACTCCGAATGTCGACTTACGTAGAGGTTGGAAGATCGATACTGATGCGTCGACGATATCGATATCGACACTTTGACTCAAGATCGATCTCGCTGTTTCCGATGTGGACACTGCCTCCAACTGGAGTCACCTGCCATTTTGATGTTGACATTATCAGTGGCAGGTTCAGGATTTCGTCAAGGGGTGGGATGGGAGGGAGCGGGGAACCGCGCAACATTGACGGACCCCTTGGAGTTTGGGGCGTCACCCAAAAAGCCTTGAATTTCGGCCATAAAATGCAAGGAGTCCTACACGTGCTGTACTTATATGCGGGTAACATTCCTCGTTCATAACCCTAGAAGATTATGAAGATATATAGTGAGTATGTGCATGCATGAAGCGAGTTCATTTTTTCCAGATCATAGTTGATTTTGTCATTTCAAGTTCAAGTTCTTCCTGGTAATATGAGCTTAAGTTGACGGCTAAATACCATCAAAATCAAGCACAACACTTAATTTCAAGGTTGGTTACGGCTAGCCGTTTTTCGGCGGCCAGCCGGCTAGTCGATGTGATCAGCTAATGGCGAATGACCAATGCAAAACATTGGCTTTGTTTGTAACGCAGGTATACAAAATATCCTAACACTCAAAATCGCAAGAACGTGACGCACGAGTATAATAATTTTCGCAAGTTACGCAAGTTGTTCAGTGCATCAGCGAGAAACATTATTCACATAGATGAGACAATAGTATTAGCCTTATTGCTCGGAAGAAACCAAGAGAATGGAGATATAGTTAGGTTGATATTTCGGCAGCACGCCGTTATCAAAACCGTAGTTTCGCAAGTTCGGTAACCAGCGCCAATTTCCGTTCATTTCTGCCTCAGAACAGCAGTCGGATGCGCTTCGATGAACTGTGATGTGTAAATTAGTCTCAGGTAATGTACACGTCGCAGTTCATCGGAGCACATCTGACTGCTGTCCTGAGGCAGAAATGAACTGAAATCGTCATCGCGTGGATATCGGACTTGTGTAATGAGCCGATTTAGCCAGGCCTGCGCGCAGGAGCAGGCGATACACTCTGGTTCTCGCGAGTACAAAAGAGGCTTTCGGCAGCAGAGAACGGTCCTTCTGACTTATCGGAAAAACTGCGACCAATGTGAAGGACCCCAGATCGATTATTAAGAGTGCTTCGATTGATTATTATTAAGATGAAATAGGAAACTCAAGATCAAAAGACCAATAGGGACGGCACCCATACGATACAGGACACCGCAGCAGGTCAAAACCGGGGATTCCGTCAAAAGTGCAGCGTTCTCCGAGCAAACGGTAAGAACCCAAGAACAATGTGATGGGCCCCAGAGTGGTCGAGGGTGCCCCGGCATGTTGACATGTAGGGCACTGGCCAGAGTGCAGCGTTCTCCGAGCAAAGGGGAATAACTCAAGATTAATGTTCATGGATTAATGCCCTTGAGCGATCGGCAGTGTCCTGGCAGGTGAACGAATAAAGCTCCGGACAGCAGTGTAGGGATGAGGACCCTTCACTGTTCGTCGGAGCCTCTTTGTTGGTATGCCACGGCAGTTTCGATTGCTCAGGTGCCGTCCTGGCTGATCCCGGGTTTTTCCATATTACCGGAGGGTCTACGCCATTGACGGGGACCTAAATGCTAATAATTTCTATTGGGGATTTACTTCTTACCGACCTATGACTGAATTTGCGGCTATGGCGATTACGCCAATGAATTCGCTATTGTCATGGTCAAACACAATTTTACACACCGCCGACGTCGTACATCTTATTTCCATTACTTGTGGAATTTGTGATGATTATTATGCCTTGTACGTTACGTTTTAATATATTTTTAAGGGTAGGATATTCTGTATTCCCTTGCAACAGACAAAGCAAAAACTTCGTATTAGTCCTCAGCCATCAGCTGGTCTGATCAACTACCCGGCTAACCGTATATAAGCTAGGAATCAAGCTCACGCTTGATTTTGATGGTATTTAGCAGCCAATTTAAGTATATGCTGCCATGTTTTCTTCGAAATACTTAGCCTTAAAATGACAGAATCCACCATGATCCGACGAAGATGAACAAGCTCCATGCATTTGCATGCAAATCACACCTAGTTTTCTAGAGCTGTGCGCAGTAAGCTAGGTTCCCCTATACGAACTGCATACATAAGAATATCAAATCTTAATGGCCGGAGTACGAGGATTTTTGGTGGATACAGCCCTGAAGTCTAAGGAGCTCACGAAGTAAGAGGACTTCTCCAGTCTTCTAGCATTTTCGAAGCGCACATGTGTGAATATTTAGTTACCGTGAAGTTAATTGTTTCCGATCACTTCAATATGGTGTCGTGTTAGTTCTGGCCGGTGCTTTTGACCGAATCGCAGGATAGCGTATCATAATGATATATATATATATATATATATATATATATATATGCTTTTATGATGACAGACACACGAAGCTCGCAGAACTTGCACGGTATGCGACCGGTGACTGACTATTCAATAGATAACGTTCTTCATTTCATGTCGGCACCCTAAACACTTTGAATCAGAGCATAAAACACGAGTATACCAACCAATAATAAACTTTTCACTGGACAGCACTCACTGCCATTTTGACCTGGCAACAACAATTTTTTAGCCGTGCAAGAGATATCATTAGCATCACACACTGTCAATAACACCATCAACACAGCAAATCACAACACTGCATGGTAACCACCCAATACCCGCGCCATTCATCAGTGTCTTGTTCCTTGCCTAAGTGATTTGCTTGGGATGCTGCTCCAAATAGATAATTCAGCAGTTTGATTCATTTCTTTGTTTAGGAGTCGTTTGTGGTCATGAATGAGTAATGCATCCAGAATGTTGGGTATCATTGCCTTGCGTGTGGATGGTAAAATTGCAGGGTTTTGTGTAAGCGCTCGGCGCGCGAGGAGAGTATTGTGGTCGGGCTGTACCTGATTCTTTGATGCCTCCTCCGTGAGGTGCTCTGTGAAACGTCGGAACAAAAATGTTGTTGGTTACACCATTGTAGCATACGGAACCTTGCAGCAACACCTGGCAGTGGTCAACAGACGGATGGAGATGACCACGCATTAAAATCGGCAATTCCCAACCATTTTTGAAGTCAGTGGGTATGCATGTAAAAGGTGTCCCCTTCCCGGATGTTTCACTAGCGCAATTTTTAGATTGGTAGTCGGGACGGATTACGGGAAGGCGCAATGATGTAATCGCTCTTGCTCGTAATGCTGCAACTGCTGAACCCGTTCAGAGAATCAACTGGTCAGCCAACTAAGTTGCATTGGTGGAACATTCTGGTCAGCAGCTGAAGGCATTACGTCCCACCTGGGGTCCCCAGCGGATTTTAGTCTAGTGACAGGACCGTGCGGAGACCTCAGAAGGATGCATCACAGCCGGTCCCCTCCTCGATGCGGCTGGTCCTCTAACTGAGACATCGAGCAACGGATCGGCGCAGGGGCCTTCGCTGATACAAACAGACTCTTTACTGGCACAGGAAGTACAATAATTGGTGTCGAGACACTAATTCGCCTTATAGGTCCCTGGTTGAAATGGTGAAGAGGATCCCTCGTCCGGCCTCTGGTGTCCCTGGCTGGTACAGGCCTCTCCACTGTCTCATTGTACATGAGAACCCATTCTAACATTTCTCTTGAATCCTTTCATCGTCAGGAGGGTCCAGACCAGCACAATAGGCTCTTTGACATAGGGGGGCCCATCACCGTCCCTATTCAGCAAGTGTGCCCCTGGTTGGGGCTCATTGTCGACGCATGGTCTCTTGCTAGGGACTGTGGTCACTGATCAGCAATATGGGTCCTTCATTGTGTCAGGTGCCCCGACGAATATAGGATGCCTTCTAACTAGCATTTAGAGATATTGGCGTTGTCTCTGCTCGGGAAATAACCGCTACGCCCCCGAATAGCAGGGAACGGACTAATCGATATGTCTGTTCTCAGTCAGTTGCTTCAAATAGAGACACAGTCGCACGGGTCTCCGATCAGTGCTAGAGCTACTCTTACATTCTAGGGTCCGGCCTTCAGGCTATGATCCCTCCATACGACCTCTGGCCTGCCCTTCGGACCCTTTAATCGGGCTCTTGATCTTCGGCTCCAAGCGACCAAAAAGGACCTTCGGAACCCATGGGAACCTTGGAGCCTAAGGGGAAGGTGAGGGCGTCGTGCCTGATTCGGTTCCCCGAGAAAATAAAGCTTTAGTGGCCATTTTAAGTGCCCTGGAATCTTGCATCGCCTTAAAATGAATGTTTGGGCCGATTGTGGTTTTCCAATTTAACTTGGGAAGCCGTAAAAATGCATGTTATGATGCCCCACAATCAAGGTTCTTGCTGCCTCTTCACCGAATGAGCCGAACCAGGATTTCAACAGTGTAAGGCAGGGCAATTGCGGTGCCGTTGTATTTCGGTGCCCCTTGAAAGGGAAGTTTTAGACTACCTTCAGTTGTTCTTTCAATCGCCCTCTTGCATTTGGTGTCTCAAGGAAACAAATGCAATGGTAGTCCGAAAGAAAGGTGTCGCTTGGCCGAATTGGCCGATGCAGGATTTCGTCAACGGAGAGGCACGGGCACTGTGATGACGCGTCGTAAAGTCCCATTGACAACGGAGGCTGTTGGTGCAAGTTTCCTTGAACAGGGTGCCCCTTCCCTGAGCGGTCCGGTTCCGAATTTTTACAAAGCTGAAAGGCACACCGATTGTAATGTCGCTGGATTTTGGTACCCTTTTAAATTATGGTTATGGGCTTTGCAAATGGCCCGCTTTGATTTAGTACCCCTTGGCAAGTCAAGGTGATGTAGCCGCGCAAGGACGGTTTTTGTGCCTCCTTGCCCATGGGTCCGATCCAGGATTTTATCAGGGCGGAAAGTTCAACATAGCTATGCCCCTGGAATTAATGTCTCTTTCAGAATAAAGGGTTAGCGCTCTTTCTGGTACTTCCTTGGAATGGGTGCTTCTTGAAAATAAGGTGATATTGCCCCGGAATTAAGAATTGTGGTGCTCCGTCACCGCATGGGCCGACGCAGGGTTTCGTCAAGGCCGACGGCACGAACGTCTTGGTGCACCTTACAATTTGGTGTCTCATACAAATGTAGGTTATGTGGTTCCGAAATGAAAGCATTGTTGCCCCTTCGCCATGAGATTTGGTGCCTCTTTAGGGCGCCAAAACCTTCTTGGGCCTAAGGGGAGAGGAGGGACCCCATGCCCCCCCCCCCTCCCCCTTCTGGACCCGCCCCTGCTTTGTGGTGCCTCAGGAAGTACACGCCTCTGAAAAATAAGAGCCAAGATACCGGGTAATGACTTTTTTGGTGCTCTCTCCGTGGAACAGACAGATCGAGAATTGTGCACCGGTGAAAGGTGTGATGTCCATGGATTTTGAACGCTATTTAAGACCAAAGCTTTGGGAAATTTGAATTGTCCACTTACATAGAGGGGCTCTTTAAAATAAAGGTTATGGTGCCGCGAAATGAAAGTTATGGTGCTCCAAACTGACAATTTCGGTGCCTCCTAGCCCAAGGGGCCAATCTAGGATTTTGTCAGGGTAAGAGGCACAACACTGCTGTACGCCTGAAATCTGGTGCCTCTCAGAAAATGAAGGGTTTGGACCGGTTATGGTGCACCCTGATTTCAGTGCCTATCGAAAATAAATATTTGTGGTCGCCTGTGGTGCCCGTGCAATTTTGGGGCCTTTTGAAAATAAATGTTATGTAAATACCAAATGAAGATTTTGCTGTCCCTTCCCAATGATACTGTGTTGCCCCCTCATCTCAAGGGACAGGGGGTATAGCTCCATTCCACCCCCGTTGCCTATCACTCTGGATCCGCCATTGGTCAAGGTCGGCTGACATGACACACCTCACTGCCTCATCACCTCAAAGCGTAGCTCGCTATTTCTTTCTAATCTGTCATTAGGCTCCTCGCGTAAGCCCCATTTATGTCACTTTGATGTGGATCTGAGTATATACCGTGTTGTGTTTATGACTGCAAAACCCAATTCTATGTTCCGAAAAGTGTTGTTTGTACATGCTATGTAGCTGGCACCTCCTTCGCGTAAGACATGTGTAGCTGGGCCATGCTGCCTCAAAAAGCTCACCACGCAGGCTCTAATCGCATGTTTCCTTCAAGTCAACAGGTACCGACCAGCGGCTCAGGTACGCACGCGAACAGGCACGCACGCTGTGTTGCTACATACGGCCCGCTGCTAGACGTCTATTGCATATTGCATCGCTCATCCCGTTTCAAGAGTATCTACAACCAGCACCAATCAAAATGCTCTCTGCTGCCCTCGCCCCGAGCACACGGTGTTCCTACCGCCATTACCAAGGACGTAGCAAAACAATGAAACGAACTGTGCATATTAAAAGGTATGATCATCACATCCATAATACACACACACACACACACACACACACACACACACACACACACACACACACACACACACACACACACACACACACACACACACACACACACACACACACACACACACACACACACACACACACACACACACACACACATATACATATATATATATATATTATATAATATATATATATATATTATATATATATAGATATAGATATAGATATAGATATAGATATAGATAGATATATATATATATATATATATATATATATATATAGAGAGAGAGAGAGAGAGAGAGAGAGAGAGAGAGAGAGAGAGAGAGAGAGAGAGAGAGAGAGAGAGAGAGAGAGATATATATATATATATATATATATATATTATATATATATATATAGATCTCGTGGTTGTATTTTTTTTGGCCTTATGCGAAGTCTGCTTCACTGACTTCTGACTCCGCGGTTGCGGCCATCAGTTGCCTTGGCCAATCAGCTGATCGTTCGCGCCATTTTCATTCGCGTTAGCCTGCCCGTTGTCAAGCGCGTGAAGTTCGGCGCGTAGATGAAATTGTTCTAATGGCATTCCTAATTGGTCGGACAGGGACGTTTCCCGCTTTGAGTTTCTCAAGCGCCGTAGTCGTCTTGCATCGGACCCCAGACAGATCGCGACTTATCGCGTGGGAGTTGGTTTTCTGAGGCGGACTCGGTGTGAGGTGAAATAAGGAGCAAGTAAATATGGAAGCGAGCAAACACTCTTGCCTCACATGGTTGTAATTCCCGCCAAAAATAGGATTATCTTTTCACGCAACATCATTGCCGATATCCAATGCAGCAATAAGATAATGTGTAAGACAGCGAGAGTAGGTACTTACACATGCGTACGAAATAACACATGCAGAAGGGATATCACTATCACCCACATATTTCTAAGCAGTACATGATATGAATTCACACATTCGCACGCTAATTCTGGTGGCACATATCTCCCGTTATATAACTCCGTTCACAACTAGGCATGATATTACGGAGACTAGAAAAAAAAACGTGAAAAGAAACAAATGCACGGTATGCTGTCATTTTACCTCGAGACATGCATCAGCGAAAACCTGCCTCCGCCCGAAATGGCGGAAAAATCCAATTAAATGGCAGAACCTGCCGCCACCATACTGCCTACCGGCCACGTATCCGCTAAAAAGCGACAATACCATGATGCTCTGACATTTGTCTCGGTGTTGCTATAAGCCATCAGCCACTTGTCGCCTAATGCATTCGCACCATTGCATTATAACGCACTATTGCATTCCCCGTTTCAAGAGCATGTGTAGCATGCCCCACACACTGGGCCTGCTGTAAGCCCACTGTGTGCCCCTACATCTATTATCAAATACTTAGTGAAACGATGAAAGGAGCTGAACATGTTGAAAACTATGATGGTCATATTCAAACTACATACCCGTATCTTTGTCATATTTCATTCGGTCTTATGCGCTCACTGCAGTTCGTCTAACGTGATAACAGCGATCGGCTGCATTGGCCGATCATCTTATCGTTCGCGCCATTTTCATTCGCGCCAACCTGCCTATCACCAAGCGCGTGCGAACAGTCTGGCGCGTGAATGAAGATGTTCTCGTTGTTCGGACGGGAGAAGTTTTGCGAGCATCGGAATCTTTCGGCGCCAGCCCATGGACAGAGCACAACTTGTTGCGACAGACTTTGTCTTTTGGGACGGGGTCAGCGTGAGGTCAAGCTAGGAGCAGGCAGTTATGGAAAGAGGCAAGCGTTGTTCTTTTTTCCTGTTTTGCCTGCTATGGCTTTAGTTGTTAGCAAAATGAGGAATATCGTTTCACGAAAAATCGTTGCCGATACCCAACGCAGCAATAAAATAACGTTTAACCCTCACCATGATAGGTGGTGATTATGGCACTTGTTTTGACCCCAAAACGTATTCCTAAATTTTCTGGTTTTGGAGCAGCGGTAGTTTGTGATGAGCACTCGACGGCGATCTATGGCTGGCTCAGGCGGCGGGCGGCAGGACAATTGCATTACAGAATATCTTCAGACTTGAAGACACGCCAATTTAAGGTTTATGTCATTGCAAGGCTTGTTCTAGCAAACATAAAGAAAAGCTACAAAGTGCGGTTTTCTGTAAAATTCGACCTTTGACCCGTCAACAACGAAAAAATTAGTACCAATCGTGAGATCGTGAGATCGTGTTCAGAAAAATATACTGCTATTCTCGGCAAGCTCTATCTTTAGAAGCTTGCAAACGCCGGGGGAGGGTTGCATCAACCCCCCTCTCCCCTATCAGCTCGAGTTATGCAAAACGGCGGGTCAGGGCGATGGTTAAGACATACAGCGAGCTTACTTAAACATACGTGCAAGGCACATGCAGAAGGGATGCTACTATCAGCCACACATTTCCTGAGCCTAATCACATAACCGAGCGTGAGCACATAAATCCACACTTTTGCACTTCGATCTGTGGGTGCCAAAGCTCTCCCTTTATGTCACTCTGGTCATAATTCGTCCGGATACTCCGGAGGCTGGGCAATCTTCACAAGAAACAGAACATTGCACGATATGCTGTCATTTTCACCGAAAGAGTCATCTAACTAACTTGTCACCGTCAATCACGAAAATATATATGATGCATGTGAGCATTTGGCGTGTCAGTGTTTTTGAGACATAAGTATATTTGAAGGTGTATTCGCATCGTCCTGCCATAAGAATGCCGTCAGTGAAGGGAGACACGCACTGAGGCTAATTTTCGACAACGAATCCGATCGACTTGACCTATAATGACCCTTTGCCTTGGTCGATTCTGGACCGCTACCTGGCGCGAAATCTGGGGCATGTCTTAACCGCATGTCCCGACTGAGCGGCCAGAGGGGGTCCACGAGCTTACCAAGCGGGCTCCTTGGACCGCTAGACGCTGCTACGGTATTGTCCGAATTTGTATTTGGAAATATTTTCGCTCTTCTCATTACTACACTATTACTACACATGATACCTTGGTCCCCTCTCTGACGCCGAAGGCCCTCTGCCCAGGATGGTTGGCCATGGATCAACGTGGGACCACTCACTGTTTCAAAAAGGTCCCAAGAGCAGCGGGTTTAATAAATAGCACTGGGATCCCAGCTCGACGCATTTGGGCTCCAGAGAAAACGAGCAGAGGGACTCCGTCCGGTGCTGGTTCTTTGCTGACACGAGGCTCTTCCATTAAGGCGCCCGTCAAGGGGGGGGGGGGGGCGGCTCCGGTCCAGCACGAGCGAGATCCCGTGATGTCCGACACGTCCGGCTGTCCGGTCCGCCGGGATGTGTACCGCGGCGAACCGAATGAAACCTAGTCAGTGGCCTCGGGCTGTGACATGAAGATGGCGGCGTGCCCAACTGAGCTGGCAGTGTTTCGACCGCGGACGGCTGACCCGCGGACAGGCCTCGCACGCGTGTGGCGGGGTCCTGTTCTCGGTAGGGGGACGGCACACGCGTGAATGCGTTCTTTTTTTGGCGGCCGGGCTGCCTTGTCCTCCGGCCCGCCGCGGGCGTGGCTGCCGGCCGGACCGTCGAGCTGGGCAGCCTCTGGGCTGGCCTGTGTGTCCGCCTCTATTACGCATTTATCAGGCATTAGGTACGTGCGATGCAGTAGTGGTTTTGCCAGGACTCCATCCCAGGATAGCAAAGTCCAGAGATGAGCATCCTGACCACTAACCACCATGCCACCATCGCCCCTCTGCGGCGCGAACTGCACCCGTCTCGATCAACTCCAGACTGGTGTTGCTGGACCCCAAATTCTGTACTTAGGAGGTTCTGAAGCGTAAAAGGAAGAAAGCGTGTCAAGATTGATGAGGCGGATGGCGAATACAAGCTCACGATTCTCTCAATTCATTCAGCTTATCTATCGCAAACCAGCCCAGTGACATACGCTCGGCTCCGCTGTTCAGATGGTAAATCGACAGCGCTTTTAAGCGCGGCACGTGCGTGTGTTTTGCGTGACGTTTGGCAGGCAGTTGACTACATCCGCAATCAACGTTTGATTTTTTACTTCCTGTTTGCTTTCAATCAGGAGGGCGGTTCCCTACTCAGTTGCAGGGGTTTCACCCCCCGCCGTAACTTGGGTTGCAGCCTGCAGATTTGTGAGAAAGTGAGCTAAATTTCGAAGAGAAATCTATTCGTTGGCATATTATCACAGTACTCTTCGTTGTGTTTTCATCGCTCAGCCCAAAAACTTATTTTGGTAAACCACACTCGTTTAAAGCGTACTTAATCGAAGAAACACATTGTTTGTAGGCTGGACCATTGAACGTGTCTCACCAGGGGGTAGTGTCCGGATTCAGCTGATGAGACAGCCCCCACTCCCTCTCTTTAAGAGGAAAGGCATCTAGAATTCAAAAGAAGTCCCGTTTGCAGGAGCATGTGAAAAATTTGCAATTGGGTAGGGAGAGGAATCGGTCACATAAAATCACTAACAATATAGGTTAACATGCCAGGAGCTGGAGGAGTAGACATCGAATCAGTCAGCCTTACACATCAGTCATTAATTCCTTCAAAAAATGAGAAGCATCACCAACACATAGAGTAACAAACGGAACCAAATACCGCGGAGAATCCTATCCATAGCCCACAATACCAAACAGCAGGCAACCCGACAAGTGCCTTCCACGATTGTCGCGCAGCTACTGCCGAATAACCAGCTATTTCCGATGCCATGAGCCAGGGATCAAAGCTTTGAATTCTTTCCTGCGCCTGCTGCCAGGGGCGTGCTGACGCGGCAACGTTTGTGCGCTCAAATAAAACGTCGTTCATATCCATGCACGGTGGTTTAACTGGGCAGCACTGTACGGTATGACGTCACTCGTCGGCTGAGGCCGGCGAAATCGGCTCCGGTAGACCTCTATCGAGCAATATCCGAACCATTAGGTGAAGGGCTGCGAGAAAGTGGGACAGTGTCCCAGACCGTGGATCTCACGCACGCTGGTCTTTATGAACACTAGACTTTATGAACACTAGACTTTATGAACACTGGACTTTAAGATTCTCCTCTGTCCAGGGGGTTTGGACGTTTTCTGGACCTTATGAACACTGAATGCTGCGATTCTGGACTTTTTGACCACTGGACTTTATGAACTCTGGACGTTTCAACACGCATTCGTCCGGGCAGGTCAGCAGAAAGAGGCCCGAGAAGAATGAAGGGTCCTATGCAAATGAGATCAAAGGGAAATGGCCCGAGAGCTATGTAAAACGATCCATGAGCGTGGAGTGCCTCGGTGCGTTAATTTGTACTGACCCAGCAAGAGCTCAGGGCTCTGCGATTAAGTGGGAATAACCCGAAACCATTGTAAGCAGCCCCTGAGCAACCGAATGTGCCAAGACAGGGCAACGTATGGGGAGCTCAGCAATAACGTATATAGTCTTTCGGGCACATAGACAGAATCCGTGGAGGACTCCTTAACGATCAAGAGTGCCCAGGTATGTAAGCAAATAGGGTCTCGACAGCAGCACAAGGCCTACCAAGCCAATGCATGTAAATTAAGGGCAACATGGAAGGTTCCTTAGTGGTCGGGCTGCCCCCGCAAGTGACATATAAGCCACACGGCAACAGCTAGGACCTCTGGGAGCTTCAAAGGCTCTCCCAACCACCACCCTCTCAATCAGCGAAGATTCATTTTTGCCTATTCATAAGCGCTTCATTTACGCGTGCGACTGTTGGTACTCGCTTGGAGGCACAAAGCCATCCAACTCTGTCGCGTGTTGTTAGAAAAAAAAAATCGGCGGTTGACGGGAGCCATAACCGCTCATTCGGTCGGTTATAGCCGCTTCAGAGCCCATGTGTCCCTTCTGCGACCAAGGAGAGGGCATTGCCCTGTGACCCGTCCGTGGATCCGCCCATGGACATCATCCATTTTTCTCTAAATTTACCAAGTCTTGTTTTTACTTCGTTGGTTCCCCTCTGCGGGGAAGGATTCCATGGTTTGGAAGCAATTTTTGACTAATATGCACCGTATTTGTCTACAAAAGTATCGGCAAGTATACCCTAATTTTGATGCATAAGGAGACATATGACGTCATGTAAAGAGCAAACTCTCTTTGATTCGTCTAAAACCAGTATTAGCCGGTCGATGAGGTCATCAACAACAAACTCCAACGAAAGTAAACACGAACCTCACCGTCGATAACCGCTGTTATTTTAGGGCGTGGAGTCGTCAAGAAACGCTCAGGGGTAGCGTGGGAGGGGCGGTGGCGTGCGGCGGTTTTGTGGTCTGCCGGGCAGGCTTCGCACCTAACCCTGCTGCTGTTGCCATCATAAATTCGTTTCACCAGCCCTGATCGGTGAATGCCACTGACACTCGTGGCTTCCAAGACTGCATTTGCTGTTTTGCAACCGTCGGGTACCCACCTTCCTTGAGAATGACCATCAAAATTTACATTTCTGGGCTCTCCGGTAATTATGAGGTAAGTTGTGGTGTTTTTGCTGCAGTTTTCTCATTTGTAACTGATGCCTATGGCCTGCTGTGGTCTGGCCGTGTAGTGGATATGCTAGCAGCTAAATCATTGCTTTTTTGTTGGTGTGGCCTGCAGTGTGGTGCTTTCAATTGGATTTAATTAGTGCTCACAATTTTAAACTTAAAAAAGGTATTACTTGGGTGCAGATTACAGAAATGCACATAAGATCATGCATGTCCAGCCTAGTGATGTGTCAATGGGTCCCTAATTTTATTGTGGATTTGACAGTCCCAGGTGTGGTGCATGGTTAGCACTGCTCGCAGCAAATGGAAAGCCAATAATTTAAGGAACGTCAGTGTTTTGATGCTGTTTTAGTGCTTCTAGCAATTGACTGCGCTGCTATGTTCAAGCAATGATTTTAGAAACCAGGCAACATTCATCATGAGTGTTGTTCAGCACAAACTTTCTCTACATTCACAACATGATCTAGCTTACATAAGATCACAGACCTGTTGACAAGACACTTGGGGCAGGTCTGATCCTGGCCTAGCCACCATATTGGGCAGGCAGTTTTTCTGCATGGGATGGAGGCTAATGATTTAATGACCAGGAAGACTATGGGATTGGGGGTGGTGTGGAAAATTGCTCTAACAAATTGATTTTAACCTGTTGGATGATAGTTCTCTGCTGCTATGCTTGAGATAGGTGAGAGTCATGCTGAATTTCCCAATGCACCATTTTGCATTATCATCCTACATTTGTATCCTTCCCATTGTTAGGTTACCAAAGGCATGGTATTTAAACATGCATTGGACAATTCATACTGCAAACATGTGACAGGTGCAATAGTGAGAACATTCATAGACTATGACAGTGAATGGATAAGTTTTTTCAGAAATGTTGAATATGTATTGGGTGCATAGTGCATATTGTATCACACATATTATATCATACATGTATTGAGTGTATAATTGTAAATTAAGCAGAGACAGAATATGTGGTAAGGATCATGAACACCAGGGTCTGAATCACAGACCAGCTGACTATTGATAGGATGCAGATTTTCTAGAATTGTATCATACTTGCCCTACTTTTTTGGTCAATTTGCTATGTTAAACCTTGATATCTGCTTGTGAATTGAAAAAGGAGAAAAAAATGTTTGGGATTCAGGGGGTGTTTTTATTTTTTAGAAGAGATTTTCTGTGGTATTATCATCAAACAAATCATTAAGTATTTTACTGCATCCATCTGGGGTTTCAGAGTACATTGTAGGTTTTTGGAGAACTTCACTCCAACTGATAAACCTACATTGCAGAAATTTTTGGCAGCAGATTTGACAACATAATTGCTTCTCCAGTCAGGATTCCAACACTCCAACTATGATTTGGTGTTTGTCAAGTTTTTAAATTGTTTTCCAAATTGTTTTCAATAGATGGTTTTCTGAGATTGGACTGAGTCAACACTGAACAGTGCTTGTTGTGTGATCCCTAATCCCCTCTGTCAGTTTGTGAAATTTCAAGTAAGCATTGAAATTTTTGGGAGTGGTTTATGGTGCCTCAGTGATCAGCATGCTCCATCCTGCCCTGTAACTTCACTGGATCTTTGGCGGGCGGTGGCCACCAGCCGCCACCATCCCAGTCCATTGCAGATAACAAGGGCTGGAAGGGACTGGAGCCTACCCTGCTATGGGCAGGTGGACTGGAAAGCAGGTGCTCCAAGTCTAAACAGCTTAGCTATTGGAGCAGAGAGAAGTTATGTGATTCTGATTTATTTTTCTACATCCCTAGTAATGTTTCCAAATTGAATGCCCAGGCTGTGTCATATATTAGTTTGCTGTGAGGTGAGAACCTCATGATGGCAAATTGTACTGATTGCAGGTAGCAAGTGGCAGGTTACATTATCAACATCCAAGCTGGGTTAAACATAACAAATGAGAAAGCTTTGAGGAAGAGATGTCTGATATTCTGTGACCTGGTGTGACATACTGCAGACCAAAGATTACAGTAACATATATTTTATGCAGTGTGATAAACTATGTTGAGTGCTGTCCCACTGTCTTGCCACAAGTTTTTCATTTCTTGTGATGTGGTGGGCAGGGGCTATGCACTCAAGGCATCATTTATTTGCCCCATTGAAATGTCACAAGTCACATGATTGGCTGATATCAGTATAGGATGCAGACTGGCATGGGCCATGTAGCACTATTTTCCCAACTAGGGTAGCACACAAGGATTCTAGACAGAAGTAGTATGAAGTCACAATTTGTATCCTCTGGACTTGGTGTTCCTCAACTGGGGTAACTCATGTGGGTGTTTAGCAGCACCAAGCTGAGGCAGTTTTATGCAAACTATTCAATGATGCTTTTTGCCCTGGCAGCAGCATGTTTACTTTTCAAGAACGTTAGAGCCTGTGAGCTCCGTTGTTCAGCAAAGGTGAGAAAAACGTTCCTCTCGCGAGAGATAAGCCAGCATGGTCTGGAGCTGCAAATTTATGACCTGGCCAACACAGTTGTGGCCCAATGTGTAATGCACAGGTGTCTTGGCGCAGGTGTCTTGTCTTGGCACCTGTGCGTTGCAGGCCAGCAGGTAGTGTGCTTTGGCAGAACATTCCTATTGTTGTTATCCCCAACCCAGAGGTGGTACATACCCTCCAACTGCCAGACTGTTGGCCTGGCAGCCCAGACAGAGTGGTCTCAGGCTCAGGAATCACGGATGTTGGCGATTTTGTACGCGTGTATCTGCCTGCAAAGTTGCATAGGTCCTGCTCGTTGTATGCGATTGTTCCTCGCGCGCCGTATTCTCACGGGCGAACTTCCTAAGCGTCCTGTGATGGCTGTCAACAAGCGACGCGCCTTTTCCCAACCCATCTCCAGTATAACCTGTGGCTCGGACAGCGAACCCAAGGGCGTGCCCCAACGACTTCACAAACTGCCGTCTCGTTTAACGGACGTGACCCCGCGGTGAGCGCAGTGACGATGTGCACCTGACAGACCGCCGTCTCGTTTAACGGACGGGACCCCGTAGTGAGCGCAGTGGCGATGTGCGCCTGACAGACCGCCGTCTCGTTTAACGGACGGGACCCCGTAGTGAGCGCAATGACGCTGTGCGCCTGACAGACCGCCGTCTCCTTAAACGGACGGGACCCCGTAGTGAGCGCAATGACGCTGTGCGCCTGACAGACCGCTGTCTCCTTAAACGGACGGGACCCCGTAGTGAGCGCAATGACGCTGTGCCTGCAGGTGAAGAAGCGGCAGCAGCGGATCCAGACGGTGCTGGATTCCTGCGCCATCCAGTACGAGCTGATCGACATCACGGAGGCGGGCTGTGAGGATGAGCGCAAGTTCATGCAGGAGACGGCCACGGCCAAGGAGGGCGAGCGGAACCCGCTGCCGCCGCAGATCTTCAACGACAAGGACTACTGCGGGGTGAGCCGCGGCCCGCACAGGAGCGGACGCTGCGCGGTTGCGGCCGCCGCGGTGGGGCCTCAGCTGTGATGCCCTAGTTTGTGAGCTGGTAGCACATGAACAGCATTCTTTCATGCGAGCAGAGTGGTTGGGTTGTGTATAAGTCATTGGTAAACGCATACGTGGTGGCATGAATATGGTGGTGAGGGCTTGTGCTAGTGTCAATCATTTGTGCCTTCCAGGACTACGACGGCTTTGACGTAGCGAATGAGACAGATCAGCTGCACCAGTTCCTGAAGCTGAGTGAAGGAGAGGTGAACACGGCTCAGGATATCCTCAGTGCGAACAGGAGGTCATCAAGTAGAGAGGTAACTTTCTGCGCTCGTACTTATATTGTGTGGATTACCAAAGAACACCCTGTTTTGAATTCAATCTGTATTGCGCGAAATAAACGGGATTATTATTTTTTTTCTCGCGAAACAGTTAAAAATTTAAACGCGGTGAAATTATGTGTGTAGCTTGACCCAAGGCATTTCCAACTTCATGTTTATGGTTGCTGAGGCTGAAGATGGCCGATCACATTTTTAAAGAACCATGTAAGACACCTGTGGTGATTTGAGGTGTACCTTTTATTATTCCGTCATCTCTTGGGTTGAGATCTTAATATTTTGAAAGGATTTTATCTAGTATATGTCTCCAGACGATAAAGTTGCTGCTCGCATTAAGGCTTTTCTCAGAAGTCATCGATAATTTTGCATTGTGACGTTGACTCGTGTTTTAGATTATATCAGATCTCATAGTGTAAATTTGTAAGCCGCAGTGGGTTTGATGTGTGCAAATGTGCGATTTCATTAATTCTCAAGCTATGGCATCCAAATATTTTGCTGGGGAGTCATTGAAATATGGATATGTTGCACTGTTTTAGACATTGTATTTGCTGGTATTTTGAGCCCACTTGTTTTTTTCGGATGTCCGGAAAGATATGTTTTCACCTGTCCTTCGGGACGTTCAACTTGGTTGAACAGACAGGCTTGGTGGTTACATGATTTTCGAGCTGTTTATGAATTATGACACACTGTTAGCAAATTTGTAAGTGCTGATACTAAGCTGATTTCTCGCGAGGTACAGCACGAGATTGCAGCTTTGCACATCCATATCTTGGCCTGGCGTATGCTGGGAGCTGGCAGCTAATTGAGAACTATAAGCTCGTGTTTCAGTCACAGAGCTAGAGGCCACGGCCACAAACATTCTCTTTCTTCGGGTCCCTTTTATGCATGCCCACATGATAAATCGTATATGTGTTTCATCTGGTGACCAGCTGCGCGTTTTGGGAAAACATAACTTGATGTGGCAGAAGACAGTTTCATTTCGATAGTTCCTCGTTGTTCGCGTAAGGTATGATCGTCCAGCGACTTTTTAAGATATGCGCCATTGGAATAGTGTCTCGGGCTGATGGCTTTGCTGCGTTCAGCAAACCCCAATGGCGGAGAACGGAATCGACCACGCCGACAATCCTGAGCCTCCCGCGGCTGCCGAGGCCACAGAAGAGGATCACGTAGAGCCCCCCGATCAAGCCCCAGTTGACGATCTGGAGGTGAAGACTGATGTGGAACCGGAAGCGGCCGAGCAGAGGGAGGAAAACGACTCCGCCGTGGATGCGGAGGATGAGGGAGCAAAAGACTCCAAGGTTGACGACTCAAACGAAGGCGCCACCGATGAGAAGGTGGCAACGCCGGAGCCGGAAGCTCCCGAGGAGGAAACGGTCCCTGCCGCGGATGCAAAGGCCGACGTCGAAGACGACAAGGAGGACAAATCTGGGGATGAGGAAAGTGAGGGAGAAGACGATGAGGACGAAAACCCGGATTTAGCGGACCTGAAGGCGGCGGCGCAACGGCTGGTACGTCCGCCCGCGGGCGCGTGAGTGCTGTGACGCCGAATGACTTGTAGTGCAACCAGAGTAGTGCAACCCGCTGACTAACGACGCGGGTGTTACAGGACTTGGCGTGAACATACTACTTGTGCCATATGCATGAGCCGCCGGTGTTTGCTGAGCCGCGCGAGTCTGGCAGCCGCCCGTTTTGAGGTGGCGACTGTCGTCAAGGGACATAAGGAACGGTTCAGTTTCTTGGATACCAACAGTGTGCATGTGGTGTTTAGCATGCTGCTCGTGTCTGGCGATTTTTTACCGCTATCGACGTTCAGTCGACGAGGTCCTAAGACGCGATAATCGCTATATTTTAAGGCTTGCACTCGAGCTCCGATGCCGCTTCTCTCAGGCAGCTTAAAGGCCGCCGGCCATCTTTTTCCTGTCGAATCTCACCTCGTCGTGTTTCCTTGCGGTCCTGAACATGCTTCGCCTAAAATACGCGCTTTTTCCGTAAGGGCTGCTTACTATTATGAATGCATAGCATCACTTGGAACGTGTTGCGTTCCGCTGTTATGTGTGAGTGACGGAATCTCTTAGGTCATTTCGACATGGGAAATGTAACGTTGGAAAAGTAACGGTACGGTACGAAATGCACCAAAAAAGAGATGATTTGCTTGAAGACGTTATAGGTCCCGCGTTTGTCTCTCTGGGGACCAGTGTACGTACGCATCTCAGTTACCGCATGTTTGCAACCATCGCCCCACCGACTACACGTAGCGCGTACTTTTATTACAACTCTCGGGCACGCGCAGCCCGTAGACACAAATGGAGACAGACCACAGGTGCAAATGCCATCCCGTGCAAGATCCCAGGTGCAAATGCCATCTCGTGTGGCGTCCAGTGCCCGTTGTGGTGTGCCCGTCCAGCCCCAGCAGCGGTGTGGCATGCACGCGCGCGTGCCACCGTGACCGGCAGCGGCCCCGCGTCCTTCAGTCTCCGGACAGCGCCGCCGCGGCGGACGGCGCGGCGTCCGCCGCGTCTGCCGCGCCGCCGGCGGAGAGCGAGCCGCGACCGGACACCGGCGACGTGCCCGACGGAGCGCCGGCGGAGGATCGAGCCGATGACGAGGGCTGCGCGGAGGACGAGGCAGCCGCCGACCAGCTGGAGAACAAGGACAGAGCGGCGAAAGATGCTGTGGGGGATAAGGATGCTGAGGCGCCCCAGAAGCAGCGTCTTGGAGACTCCGTCGATGACGCGAAGGATGGTTCCGACAAGCCAGTTGCTGCTGGAGTAGAGGATGACGATGGAGATGCGGCGCTGTCTGACTAAGGCCATCTTCAGGACGGTATGCCAGCGTCGGGCAGTATGTGCGTTGTCGTGTGCTGTGCCTTGGTTTGCGTAAATTGCCTGCGGAGAGTATCTGGCATCCTACTAACAGCCTGTTATAAGCCAGTGTCTGCCCGAAGTCCGGGTTGTTTTAACCCGTGAACGTCGTGAGACTGCATTCGAGTTTTTAATCCTTCACTTAACGGCTATCTTGAATATCTTCACTACCGTGTTTGGACGTCGCTCTGTGGATGATAACTGCTGAGGCGTCGCGGTTGGATTTGCATCACACACTCGACGCTCGCTCGTCTCCAGCGCTGAGCGCTTTGACTGTACTTGGTCTTGCTTAGCTCACTGCACTCGCGTTAAAATGATGTATATTAATATGAACCATGAGTCGCCTGACCTCATGGCCCGCGGTTTGCGACTGATTTACAACCGCTGGATAAAGCTGCATTGGCAGTGTCGAAATCAAATCGTGATGACTATGTCAAAGTGAACGGGCTAATTCCTGTTCCCCAATTTTACTTCCATAAATATTTCTTCGAAGAGGGGCATATTACTTTCTCGCAAAGCCAGGCTCATACTGGACCGCGCACAAGTGCATTTGTCTCCCAGCAGCAAGCATAAGCTCGCACGCATCCTGCTATCTGTCACAGCAAGGCGCGTCGTGGGCGGGCCGCGCTCTCCCCCGACGGCGGCGCGCGTTGCCGGTGCCCACTGTCCCCGAGTTAGCGCCGGACGCGACTGTATGGCGCCTCCGCCCCAGGTCATTTCCGCGCCACCGGCTAACGCGCGCCCGTGCCTTCCAGGTGGGCAACGGAGACAACCAGCAGGAGAACGCCGACAAGGAGGGTGAGTGGTGGGCACGGGGCGGCGGCGGCGCCGGCGCTGATTGGGTTTGGGGCGGGCGGCGCGCCCCGCCGGCCCGTGATGCGGCCGGAGTGGCCGGGCCGGACCGCCGGCGGCGCGCTCAGGCGGCCCGGCCGGGCGCCACTTGCCGACGCCGCACGCGGAGCGGCTGGCGCGTCCCGAAGGCTGTACTTCTGAGTCGGGAGGTCTGGTCCGAGGCGTGTCTGCCGTGTTGGTTTGTCAGTAATGGTGTCCGCTGTGCTCATGTATGTTACGTGATCATATTGAAATAATCCCCGCGCTGATGAAGGGAGAGGGGCAATCAACGCGACTCCCTGACGTTTTATGAGGACATTTCTCCAGCGTGTCGTGCAATGGCGCCCAAATTTTCTGCATCCCGTGGGACATTTCTTACGTGGGATTTGACACCAAAAATGTGTTCCAAGCTTTGATGGTTTCCGACCACCACCGATTTTTAAAGAACACTACACGGCGGTCCGCGAGCGGCGCGCGGCAGCCGACAAATCCGCCGACCGCGCGGCGGGCCGGCACTCATTAGCAGAGCCCTGCGTAATAAATACATGCTAAAACACACAGAACTACATGTTGATGCGCATAGAATGGAACAAGGAGCATGTCTCTGTAAGTTTCATGTTTTGTGACATGGTTTCATGCATTTTGGAATGTAAAGCTGGATTAGCGCATTTTTGGGAAAATTGACTTATGACCTGATATGAAATTGGGTCTCCAAAGCTGGCTATCAATTGCGAGATTTTCTTGAGACCAGTCTACTGTTGTTTTTCTTTATATCTGCACTCGTATCTTGCTCGACATTCATCAACGAGGTGGCTTTCAGGTTTTGCTAGCTTCCGGTCGTTACACCACTCGCCCACAACACATGACAAAAACGCATTACAACACAACATGTATATATATATATATATGCATATATATATGTATATATATATATATATATATATATATATAACAGGCGATGCTACGAAATATACTATAAAATACGTAACTATGGACTGGGCAATAGAATATGATTATTCAAGATACGATACATTAAAATACAAAACGATCACAAAGGTAACCAGCATAGGTTTAAACTAAGGCGCGTGACCTAAACGTTTGCGTTTTGAAATGCGAAATTCGAATGCTATCACTCGTTTATTTTGTGGCCTCATGTCTGTAAAATGGGTTTACGGAGGTCCTGTTCACCGTAGCCGATAGCAGAATCGTTGTGTTATCGGAGTTTATGTGCAGAGAGCAAACGAACATCGACTGATATCTGCTGAGCGGCGGGACGGAGGCGGTCGCAGCGTTTTTCGCCTCTGATTGACGCCGCCTCTTGCTGGACTCCCGGCCGCCCGGCCGCTGGCACCAGGCTGGCCTGCTTTAGCGTTCAGTGGTGCTGATGCGGCCGCCTTGTCTGCGGGTTCGAACGGTGCCGCACGGGGGACGAGGGCGGCTTTCTTGTTGGATGGTCTTTGTGACGTCACGTGGTCCTTGCGACATTACGTGATGCGGATACAAGAGCTTCATTGTGGGTATGGAGGCTTGGTGAACCAGTGTTTGTGGAGCACGCCACCTCCTGGGCGGGCTGTTTATGTTTCCATCCCTATAATATTTCGGCGATCCCTTGTGCGTCAAATTATTGCATGACAAAGACAACATCGTTGTCTGCGGCAGAGGGTTACACTGGTGTCGTGCAAGCGGAGAAGATGAACGGGTTTCGTCACAAAGACTTTGCTCGGACATGTCATTTGCATAAATAGTGGCACGTTAACAACGTGGACGCAAGGCTTCTCCATATCGCATGTCTGCGTACATTCACACACACACGATGTTGTGCGCCTCGCTTTTGGTGCTTTGCTTGGCACACGCTTTGTGCATATTGGTGACTGCTTGTGCGGCTGCGTTGAACGCTCGCAGTTTGTGTGACGGCGCGGTGGTAACAGAATAGCTTCGGTGTATCGTCACAGACTTTTTCGGCGAGAACCGCCCGTTCCAATGTGCTGGTGTTAGTGACTGCGGAGCCCCCATGTCTGTGGACGAGCGCTGGACCCGTACCATTGCGCGTGTGTGGCTTTGAGTGACCTCTCCGTGCTTACGAACGCTACTTCTGCGGCGAGCCCCGCCGCGCTCAGCTCCTGGCAGCCTCGTGTCGCGTCTTGTTCCCCGTCCGGGCGCGCGACGGGCACCCGTGCCTTCTTGCGTCCCGGGGGCGGGGTCGAACGCGAACGGAGCCGACGGGAGCGGGCCAGCGGGCGGCGCCTGCTGACTCTGAACGCCGCGCCTGTTCGCAGTCTGGCCGCGGGGCTTCAGCCGCCGGAACACTTTGGTCGAGCCCTGACTGCGCGCACGGCCACGGTACTGCTGCAGGCGGGCGGGCGCGGCAGAGGCTAGCGTAGACGCGGCCACCTGTTGTATGCAGGCGGCCTTGGCAGAGGCTAGCGTAGACGCGGCATGCGCGGCGCGCATGTAGACGTCGTTGGTGTGCCGGTGTAGTGCTGCTGCCGTCTGCTTGAACTTGACGCTTGAGTCCAGGAGGCTATCCGCCCTAATCCAAGACAAGACAAGAATGCTGCCGTCTGCACACCTGGTTTACCGTTGATTCTCCTTGGTGGCGTCTGATCTGAGGGCATCGAAAGCGGCATGTTTGGGCCCTTGTGCCGTTGGTTGTTTCAGCAGCAGTGCTAACCTCCTAAAGTACTTCTTAGTCGGAACTGCCTGCAATGTGGCCTTCCCTCTTGGCAGAAGCAAGGTTAATTTGCTTGTTATTGCTGTAAGCGTAGTCTATTTGAATTTGGTGATAAGGGGCGGTTCACATTCATACGCAATGGTTTCGAGTTTGTTACGACTGGATTTGATGCCACTGCGGAAACTTGCCGTAGTTCGCCTTTTGGAATATGCAAATTGGTGCTTAATGAGGTCCCGCAGTTTGTCATGAATAATGAGGCTCAGTTAACCAGATATTTGTATCGGCGTTGTACTCCTCGTCTGATGCAGCTGTTGTTTCTTGCTCTGCACCTTCCATCAATCCTCTGCTGTAGCTATAACGCCTACCAGCATGGGATTTTCTGTAAGGATTATTTAGATCGCACTGCTCACATTCTAAGAGAACCATTAGCATGGATTCGTGCGATACGGTTAGACAGATGGACTGATCGCCCTCAAGGTCTGTACGTTTGTCAGTCTCGTGTGATGTGCAATAGACGCATATTGTTCCCAGTACTTCCAGGTAAATAATGATTCAAAACTTGTGGATAGGTTCAGCAAGCATGTAACGCTTACATAAATTCCTAGCATGTATGGAACCAGATGTCTAGGGGGGGGGGGGGGGTAATTCGCTAAACGTCACGTGAAACGAAACGGCCCTGTTCGATATTAAACGTGACTGCGTCATTATTCGTCCTGCGCATTTGTTACAGGTAGGAACTTATTCCTTGGTCCGTTCCTGGCCATGACCAGGACTTAACGCTGCGAAGCGCAAGCCATTGTTCACTTGTAGGAGGGGTGGGGCGGGGCAGGGCCGTTAGTTGGGGATGTTGGGCAGCAAAGCGATAGAATCGCCGCTGGAGCCCAGGCGACAGGAAGGGGCTGGCGCCTGACTCAGGGGAGATCATGGCGCCTGACTCAGGGGAGATCATGGCTCCGCCCACCACCGGCGATGCCTCTCGTCAATTGCTCTACCGTGCCAACAGCCAACAAAGGCCATTTTTATTGACTGCGAAGTAGCACACTGGTGACGCGCACTCAGATAGCCTGATCGGTAAAAACGAGTCTTTTGTGTGAGGCTTCTCATCTCAAGCTGAAGTGCTGGATTGCTCGTTAAGGATGACGCCAGCAACGCTCGTCTCAGCCCTCCTGGTGGCACGTGTTCAGTCTCTGGCTCGCGCGGTAGTAAACCTGTGTTGTCATCTGCCGCGTGGCGCCCAGGTCGTTCACCCTCAGGTGCTACATTGTATGTGCGAAGCGATATTGACTCATGGGGAGTCATTCGAGCCTGACATTTTGGCTGCGCCGGATCTGATACTGTTTGTCTCTTGTAATGTCGTCCGTGCACGATCACTGATGCGGCCAACTGAGCTGGACGCGCTGTCCACCTCGCGGGCCACTTTATATCAACGGCAGTGCGGAGCGCAGCTATCCAGACCTCAGTGCAGTCAATCTGGGGTTGGGCCATCTGTTCTTTTTGCGCCGGTTATCGGACTAGGGAACTCTCCGACGCTCGCGGTCGCTGCGGTTTTCCGACAAACACAGACCCCAACACATACCCGGATTGGTTAATTATAGCGACGCTGGCCCAATCAAGCCCGCTGTGTGTCCCGATCAGCCCCAGCCGGGATCGTTAGGTCCGCCAGTCGACGCACCGGCCGGCGGGTGCGTGACGCTCGTCACCGGCCGCGACGGACCGGGGCGTAGCCCATGTGACGCTCGCTCCCTCTGTTCCAGAATGAGCCGGCGAGCGCCGCGTGACCCCCCGGCGGCTCCCCGGGCCAGTCGTGTCCCGCCGGCGGCAGTGTTTTTATACCGTGGTGACAAGGTCAGGGCCGCTTGACGGGACACAGCCTGCACGTGCGCGGCTCAGCGGCAGCGCCGCTGGGCGCTCGTCGAATGGGACACTGCTCAGCTTGCTAAAATGCAGGGACTTTCGGTTCAAGTGGCGTACAAAATCAATTGATTCCGTTCAACGACCCGGCGCGGGAGGCCGGCGTGTTCATTGCCATCGAAAGCGCCGGTCGGCTGGGCGCCCTTGGACATCCTACTTTATGTTATGTTATCGCTTTGTAGCTTTACGACCGACCGCCTTGCCGCCGTCTGTTTTCGTGTACCCTTGGGTTCTGTGCAGTTACCCTGTGCAAGATAATCGTAGCCCCGCCAGGTCGCTTGCCACTAAGTGGCGCGCCGCCTGGCGCCGTGCTGCCCTGGTCTTTGACCAGTCATATCCGAATTCGTAGCAACGAGCTAGTGATTATTTGAGGCCGCCGGCAGGTGATGAGCGGTGCGCTTGTTTCGCTTGCCCTGACCTTTTAGTGTAGGATTGTTGCCATTATATTCTGTCCTGCTTTGCTGTTGCATATTTTGGTACAGCTGGTACCGCTCCTTGCCATTTTGTCATGTTGTGCCCTAATTCTGCGGATTGCAACAATAAACGTGCTCAGAAATATTGTTTTTTGAGGGGGGGAGGGGGATCTGCGAGTGTCTGAATGCTGACCTTTACTGGAGTACAGTCGCGACAAGCTGAGGAGTCCTATCGATGCGGCAGCATTAGGCAGGCAGACATTAGGCAGACTGTTAGGTCGGCGACCGGAGGATCTTAGGTCTCAGAGTGATTTGCTACTGCATCGAGTCTCCCGCTACTACCGACCTAACGGACCAGGGTGCGGCTGGAGCAATGACCAAGAACAGTTGCGAGCGTCGCAAAATAGTGGTCAGACCAGTGAGACTGTATGTCCCCATGATGTGGGTTTTGAGTCGCCAGCTGAAAAATGACTGCACAAACTTGCAAGACGCGCCGCCAGCTGGCGCTAGAAGTGCTTTGGAATGTCTTCGTCACCTTTACGGATGCTACCGTGGAAGCGGGGGTGGTGGCTGCATGTTGGAACTCCGCTGGCGGGGGAGACAGACAGACAGACAGGTTTGTGTCTGCGCCGGACGCAGGTGTCACTTGGGCCGCGTTCCTGCGCCGCGCTGATCATGTTAAGGGTGGGATCGATCTGCCGCGGCGTCTGGGGGCCAGGTGGTTCACGTGCAGTGGAGCAACGGCCCAACACCGACTACTGCATCTTCCCGGTCATGACTCACTGTTAACTTATGTCGAGTGACTGGGCACTTGCGCTTCCCGACCGGCCTATCTCAGGTGCCACTTCAGTGGAGGGCATGCTGCCCGGGCCCGCTGCGATGGAGGCTTGCGCATTGACACGCGCGCCATGCAACGCGTTCAGCTGACACTCGTTCTCGGCCGCCGGCCAGGAACCTCTGGCCAGCCATCGCGGTCTGGTTGCAAGGAAAACGGCAACACCGCTGGGATGTTATGTTGAACAGCTAGCTGAAGGCGTTGAAGCCACAGTTATGCCTATGACCGTTGAGCTCACGCGAGGCGTGACACGCAGAAGTGACCTTGTGCAGGACACGGGAGGGTCACACGCATGCGACGCATGTCGTGCGGCGGACGGCCCCACGGGTCTCGGTGTGGTGCGCCGCTCGGCGTTTGCCGTATTACTCGCTCGTGTCCATCACTCACCGAAATTGTCTCATTTCGGAGAAGATGCTCCATTTTATCCCAGTCCATCACTGTTGGCAACTGCTCCTGCTTGCTCGCGGCAGGTAATTTTTTCTCGAAGACAGAACTTTCTTTCATTTCTGCAGCTCGTCAGGCATTTAACACTGTTATGGGCGCAAAATGGCCATGATAGCCCGTTCGCGATCATCAAATAATTCTCCCCCTGTGATCAGACCCGCGCCCATACGCTCCTCGCGCCGGATTCCATCCTGCTGGCCGACATTGCAGCCAAGCCAAGCCTCACCCTGCGCAGGTGTGCCATCTTCCCCTCATTTCCACGTCACGCAAGGCCCGACATGAACTGCTTAACATCAGCCAAAAGCTACGACTGTCTGCGCTGGCCCGTGCGGGACCAGACTTGTCTGACCATGCCGTCGCGCAGGTCACGTGGGTTACGATGGGTTCTGATCGTGGGCAAACACGTCCCGGTCTCGCGACGCTCGGATGCACGCCAAACGCACGAACCCCGCGCCCAAGAGCCGTTAGCAACCAGGTTTGTGGCAAGTTGGCCGAGATTTGACACACGACGCCCACTTGTGTCGCTTTACCTCGCTCCAGAGCATGCCGCAGTTAATCCAGCGAGTGGACTTCCAGCATCGAAACGCGTTTGCACTGCATAACTTTAATTCTGCCCGCCGAATGAGATGCGAGCTGCCGGCCATAGCGGGCAATGTTCTCCCAGAATCGCAGCGTCATGATAATCAGCCGATCGCAAGGCATCCACTGAGATGGCTTCAAGCTCTCACTTCAATTCTTCGATTTGAACACTCAGGTCATCGGTGACGGCAGAGCTTCTTTAAAGTTGGTTGGGCAAAGTCGCTTTTTAGTTGTTTCTTTCCATGCAACATGGTATGATTGGTGTAAAATTTTGCCTTTGTTGAGGAATGCCCCTTGCCATCCCTAAAATGTCACCCCTGTTGGAGTCTGACAGTAACATCAGTTGATGGTAGTAGAATAAAGCATAGACGGCAGATAGCTTCCATTAAAAAAGCAGCTGAGTTATGGCAAAGCTGCCCACAATAGCACATTATCCATCCTAAAGGATTCAAGGGTTCTTGAACAACAGAACAATAAATCCCGATTTAAACAGCTCCTTCAAAAAAAGCTGAAATGTATCACGAATCACAGTCTGTTCGTCAAAGCATGACGGGGACCCGCGGCTCAAGACTACTCTTCGCAATAGATCCCGCATCCCAGAGGATCTAGGATGTCGCTCAGATCCAAATGGCGTTACCTGCTCCTGGGATCCCCACGCACGCCTGCTTGGGCCGAAAAGCCTTGGCATCTAGCAGCTATGCGAATATCCAGTCCCTAAATTTCTGACCCGTGACTGTTAGACCCTCTCCAGTCTGTTCAAGCTTTACCCATCAGTTAATAAAACCCAGAGTGATTTCGTCTGCATAGTAGATGATACGGAATGACCCTCAAAGGTTTTGAAGTACAAGCTTCGAACCATTCCCCAACCAGGAGCGTCCCGGTGTTATTTCTGGGCGTGTGAATCCTGTTATCTATTTGAGGGACACTTGGCCGACGCTGTGGCCCCCTGACCTTGTTTTGGAACCTAAGTTTTTTCGAGTTCACAGAGCTTCTGTGTTACCCTGGGGATTCTTCGCCGTCTTTGTGCTTTAATATCTTGAATTTTATGATAGATTTCGAATTCCACAAGGACAGTTCCAATGCCGTGGTCTTTTTTATCTTCCTAGATGACCTTACTGGCTTGGGCTCCTTGACCACTATGGGTTGCTTAAGCATTAGGGGCCACACGATCCTTCCGGGCCCGGGATGCTTAGGCGCCCGTTCGCTGCCACCGTCACTGGCTTTCTCAAACCCTGGTCAACCATTCCGTCTAGGACCATGTCGGGCACCTTGGCTTAGGCGAGCCCTTCAACATCTGGGGCATCCCTAACTGCCGCATTCAGTCCCATGGGCTTCATGCCGCTCAGCAGCTAGATATCCTTGCCTGTATCGGTTATTTCGCGTCTATGGGTCCTTGATTATGTTGAGATCTATAACCATTAATTCCCTTTACCGCCTTGATGGCCTTTGCCAATGTCGGTGATCTTGACCAGTTCGGAAAGAACGTCCCTCGGCTCGGAGAGTACAGCGCTCCTCTCGGTTCGGAGAGTACAGCGCTTCCCTCGGTTCGAAGAGTACAGCGCTTCCCTCGGATCGGGGAGTACGGCGCTCCTCTCGGTTCGGAGAGTACAGCGCTTTCCTCTGTTCGGAGATTGCAGTGTTGGAACGTCACACTGTCCAGTCTTGGGCTCTGAAATCTCGGGCCACTTACCACGCCGCTAGCCTTTGCCGTCTGACGGCCATTCGAGTTCACGTTCCCCTGAATTTTTGTAACCCCCAGCGCCGGAGCACCCACGGTCGCTTTAGGGCTCTTAGCTGTCTTGCCCCGGCGGCCCCCTGTCACAATCAAGCTACAAATCTACAGGTACTGTGTTTCGCCAGGGTGGGTCCAGACCTTTGGCCGTTTGGGCCCAACCGCCTTGAGGTTCTCAAGCCGCCCCATGACCTTTGAGCTGCAACAGGTGGATCGAGGGTCCTCGACCGTACTGGTTTCGGCAGTCCGGGACCCAGGGCTTCTCCCGGCACCCCGGGCTGGCTTTCACTACCCGGAAGTGCGGCCAGGGGGACCTGTGGCCGTGCTCGGCCCTTAGGATAGAGGAACAGCCTTGAGAATTTCTGCCCCTCGATTTTCTCAACCTCTGCTGAGACCGGCCCTTCACATTACCATTGCTAACCATTGGCTCGAATGGCCCTTTGATCCCCGAGGCCGTTCCATACGGTCACCTCGTGCCTTACAAAACGCGGTTTGCGTCAAATTCCAACATGTCCCTTCCCGGCCCACAAGTATGGAGCAAAACATGGTTTTGGTCCCAATCCGAGCATCTGCGAGCAGGGAACTTGTCCACTGTCATCCCAAATCCCCGGATACTGCGATGATCCACAACGTACTGTCCGCAAAGGCGGTGTTCTACTGCCCTGCCGCGCGCACGGCGCCATCTGGACAACTCGCCCCATGTAGATGGCGCGCACGCTCCACCTGTCCTCAGCCAAATCGACGGGCGCCGAGGGCAGCTTTGAATGGATTGGGCGCGCCAAAATCGGCTTAGCATGCAGAGCTACGGCAAAATTTCCGACCAGTATGCCCTTTACCATGAATTATCTTCTTGGTTTGTAATAGCTTTGCGGTAAGGTCCGCACACGGGCCCCCAGGTTTTGTGTCACAGCATGACCCAGCGCGATAGCTGCAACATTGCAGGCAAGCAGGGTGTTTCACGGATTTAAATATGCGTTCCGGAGCTTGCTAATTATCTTTGCAAGAAGTTAAACGCTTTTTGATCACCCCCCTTCCTTCACAACCGTTTGGTGGCGCCATTTCGACCAATCATGTCTCGGAAGACACGACGCCTGATGACCCTCGCCGACAGCATTCGACGCAATCGCCGGCTTTCATCAGCGAGCCGCGCTGTCCACGCCCATGCAACGTACATGACGCGCTAATGAATCCCAGATGCCTTCCGTTCAGGCGATCACTACCGCCGTTGCGTCACTGCGCCCTAGCCGCAGAATATTAACATGCGGAGGGAGGGGTGTGTCCCTCCCTTCAGTATAAGGTGGTGTGTCCGCTGCCACGTTGGTCGTCCGTGTACTCACGGACACCGGCGGCGAAATAAGTGCGACCGATGGGACGCCGGGCACGCCGCCTCCGGTGAGGCGATTGCGTCTTCCGCGCAGAAGCATGCCCGTTACAACGCATAACCGAGGCGCCAAAGGTCCACAAGCCATCACGGTTATTCCTCGGCACCTACCGGGCCACCGAATGCTCACTTGCTCACTTTACTGGGTCAACTGGGCGTACAAACCAGCGCTGGATTACAGACCACGCCGCCGCCACAACCCGGGGCTATCCTACACCCACAACTCGGAGAAATGTCTGACCGCGGGCTGCTCTGCTAATCGTTCTGAAGCCCCCAAACCCCATCCAAAGGAGCTGATACAATAACAGTGCGCCAATGGTTGATCGCAGTTTCCCCAGGGGTGGCCACCGCAATGGTGGTTTTCAAAACAGGAGATGGCTACCCCCTCCTCCTCCCCCCCCCTCCATTTCGCCATCGCGGGATGCGCCGCAGAACCGGGTAAATTCTATGTTCAGCGTTGAAATCTGTGCTCGACGCACTCCGGTATTCAGCTCGCTCCAACATCACACAAACCATGTACGTCAGCGCCCGTTCATTTGTTTATTAAAACAATGATGACATGAAGAGCTGCGGGCACTAGTCGAAGAGACCTGAAACAAGGGGAAAATAATTAGCCCAAAAAAGGCATAAAATCGCATGACCACTGCATAGAACCAGTCCCAATTGCTTAATAGTAGAACGCCGCACACGACAAGCTACAAACACACACACGGGGATGGTAAAAATTGAACTAGTGGAGCAGTGGTAGAATCTTGCAATTAATGTGTAATTCCTCGTGTCCGGAGACCTCGGTTTACGATGTACAGGAAAATCAACGTGGTAAAATGTGTACCAAATTCCCTGGTGTGGTGCATGGTGTTGTTGCCTCGGTACAATGCATATATCTAGCAAGCATCATGACCAGAAAATAACCTTAAGCCTTCACTTTCTGCAGCATTCAACACACATTAGTGCTCCTGACACAAGCACACAATGCATGCCTCTTTTCCACTTACCGAAGCCCATGTCATCGTCTGACTCCTCAGGCTCCTCGTTCTTCTCCTCCTTCTTTTCAACCGGGGCCTCCGCCGCGGCGGCCGGGGCGGCAGCGGCTGGCGCAGCACCCACTGATGAGCCCACGCTGCTGAGCAGTGACTTGATGTCGGTCGACTCGAGCGCCTTGGCGAACAGACCCGGCCAGTACGGCTCCACGGTCACGTTGGCAGCCTTCAGCAGCGTCTGCAGCTTCTCCGACTGAAATGTGCACCCACAATCACACAGCTGTATAAGACACCATACATGATGGGTCAGTACACAGTGGGTGTGGTCAAATGCATGTCACTGATATCTTGCATGTCACAATCAAAAATTAATTACAAAGGTTTCCTGAAAAGGGCATCATAGATCACCAATCAATATAAATAAAAGTTCTCAAGATCAGTTGACTTCCAATTGGTCACATAATTATCATTGCTCACCTCTAAAACAAACAAAACAAGGTTCCAAAATAACCATTCTTTAGTAGCATGTTTCACACCTAAACTTAGCATAACATGTACTACCCTGCATAAATTAGATCCAGTAACTGTATGCTGCTGAACTATCAAGCTTGCAGATGATTACCTCACAGCAGTACCTTAGTTGAGACATTACCTATGGTGTTCTTGGCACCACATTAAAAAGCTGACTTGCAAACAAAAAAACTCTGCCATATAGTTTTGAGTACAAGGAAGCCAACATTTCAAGAGCTACATATAGTGCAGCTTGTTAATGATGTCACATAGCACAGCTAGAAGATCAGTAAGCCTAATAACAAGATCAGGATGTGATCAGATCAGTCCCAGTCTGAATGGCCATGAAAGTGGCCTATGGGCATTCAGTATTAACAGTAGTCAGGAGGCCTAGTCCAGGAAGATAAGGGAATGCATCTGTGCAGACCATGGATTTTGGTTTACCAGATAGATGGTATACACTATTAACAACATGCTCACATGTAGACCCTCAAAGCAGGTGGGTGGATTCAACTGGATTCAACCAAAACATGATAGGAAACAAAACTTGATAAAAAACAGACCATGCATACCACTCCCACTGCTGAACTCAATTAGAGCAGATGCAACAGGTTTGACAGGATTGAGTCATGATGATCAGGACTTGGGTAGGCTCCACAATATTGAGACTAACAGTCAGCCCACCACAGAGGCACACTATTTCCTGCCACCCAAAAGCTCCAACCATGCTTATCTATGAAGATGAATTTGTACAATATAAAGGGACAGGGTAAAAGTTCTAGTACCCTTGCCCGAAGCCTGTTCCCATTATGACTGCCGTACCTTGAGACTTCACGAAAGCTTCTGCCTGGGCTTGGAAAAACACTCAGATTGATTGCTAGCAATCATTGTCTCCACCCACATAACACCTAGGATCCAGAAGAGCACTGGGAGATGTAATCCACTAGTGACCAAACAAAGTCACATTCAGCTTTTCTTCACTGGGTTTTCTAGTTGGGCTCCTTTCCAACTCTGTTCCTTTAGGCCTACACCTTGCAAGCTGTGGACTTGTTGCAAGTCACTGGTATACTAGCTGTGACCTTATCAAATATGTTCTTTGTAACAGTGCAACAAGCATTTGATGCAGTCTGACCATCAAGGTCTATTGCAAACAGGTGCATGCTGACAGGTAAGTGCTGCCTATGGCATGTGCAATGTTGTTGAACATAGAATATTGCCATATTGTTGAACAATGATCATTTCCTGAGCAATGTTCATGATCTGGTTTTCTTCAAGTACTTCACCTTTTTTAGAAGAAGAAAAATCTCCACCGCGAGCGTTTTACGCGCAGTGCGGCACGGGCTCAACCAGCTCGCGTTAGCAGGATTGCCCAACTTTGAAATCATACAATCCAAACGACATCTTTAGCACCAAAAGTAATGAGCAGGCAACTAACACCATTCACTACGTCGTTTCGACCACTGCTACTCACAATGCTCGCATGATTGCCTATCATCTTCAAGAAATAACCATTGATAATATAATAATTTCGGCCACAAACAGGTCATATGATTTGTAACACGCAGACAGCCGACGATTTATAGCATGTACTAAAAGGACAACATAAGCACCAAATTACGTACATTCGAGCAATCAAGAAATTATCCCAGTTCTTCACATTCGTGTCTCGAGTTGATGTTTCCAAACAAACAGCACAGAGAAAACCCCAACAATGTCGGCGGAAATGAAGCATTTCCGGCATTCTTAAAAAAAACGGACCAAGCCACGGGAACCAACACCGAAGCCAAGCCAACGTTTTCGGTGGCGGTACATTGACGTCTATTAGCGCAGTGCATCTCGTACACGAGTCCGGATAATGTGATTCACACTTATTAGGACCAAACACATCGTGACGACATTGTCGCTTAAACTACAACACTTGGGTTCAATTAATATGACTACTCCGCTGCCGTGACATGCTGCAATCATGTGCAGAGGGACTGTCGTAGTACCCTCTTAAAGTAGTGCACCTCCTGTACAATTCCAACGAGCAAGGCTTGAAATCGCTCTGACATCTAGAGACATACTCTGCCGAGATATTATGCCAACAGCCACCCTAAGGAAACGGATCAAGCCTCGGGAAACGAAGACTGAAGCAAGGCCAGCGCTTTCGGTACGGTACATATACGTCTGTTAGCGTAGTGCACCTCACACACGAGTCCGGATAATGCAATTCACACCTTTAGAACTGAACACGTCGTGCTGACAATGTCGATGGAACTGCAAGACTTCGGTCCGATGAATAAGACTCATGCATTGCCGTGAGATGCTGCAATCATGTCGTGCAGAGGGACTGTCGTAGCACCCTCTTAAAGTAGTGCACCTCTTGCACAATTCCAACGAGCAAGGCTTGAAAATCGCTCTGACATCAAGAGACATACTCTGCCGAGATATTATGCCAACAGCCACCCTACGGAAACGGATCACGCCCCGGGAAATGAGGACTGAAGCAAGGCCAGCGTTTTCGGTACGGTACATATACGTCTATTAGCGTAGTGCACCTTATACACGAGTCCGGATCATGCGATTCACACTTATTAGGACCAAACACATCTTGCTGACGATGTCGGTGGATATGCCAGACCACGGTCCGATGAATAAGACTCATGCATTGCCGTCAGATGTTGCCATCATTGGCGGACGGACTGCAGTAGCACCCTCTTCAAGTAGTACACCTCTTGTATAATTCCAATTGGCGAGCCCTAAAAACCACTCTGACATCCAAAGACGTTCTCTGTCGAGATAATATGCCAACAGCCACGCTAAGCAAACGGACCAAGCCCCGGGAAACGAAGACTGAAGCAGGGCCAGCGTTTTCGGTACGGTACATATACGTCTGTTAGCGTAGTGCACCTCACACACGAGTCCGGATCATGCGATTCACACTTATTAGGACTAAACACATCTTGCTGACGATGGTATAAGGTACGCTGCGCTTATAAATATATATGTACCGTACCGAAAACGTTGGCCTCGCTTCGGTCTTCGGTTTCCGGGGCTTGGTCCGTTCTCTTAGAATTGCTGTTGACACGTTATTTCGGTACAGTGTGTCTTTGGATGACAAAGCCGTTCTTAGGTCTCGCCAACGAATTATGCAAGAGGCGCACTACTTTAAGAAGGTGCTACTACAGTCTGTCCGCACATGATGGTGACATCCCACGACAGTGCATGAGTCTTATTCATTGAATCAAACCATTGCAGCTCAGCCGACATTGTCGGCACAATGTGTTTATTTCCACTTAGTGTGAATCGCGTTATAAGGGCTCTTGTTTCAGGTGCCCCGCACGACTAAACGTATATGTACCGTGCCTAAACCGTTGCCTTTGCTTCGGTCCTCGGTTCCCGGGGCTTGGCTTCGTTCCTCAGGGTTCGTGTCGGGATGTTATCTCGGCGGAGTGTGTCTGCCTACCAGAGTGGTTTTTAGGTCTCGCCAATCGGAATTATACAAGAGGTGTATTACTTTAGGAGGGTGCTACTGCAGCCTGTCCGCACATGGTGGCAGCACCTCACGGCAATGCATCAGTCTTATTCATCGGACCGGAGTCTCGCAGTTCCACCGACATTGTCAGCACGATGTGTTTATTTTCCATAAGTGTGAATCGCCTGATCCGGACTCGTGCATGAAGTGCACTGCGCTAATAGACGCATATGTGCCGTACCGAAAACGCTGGCCTAGCTTCAGTCTTCGGTTCCAAGGCTTGGTCCGTATCCTTAGGATTTTTACTGGCATATTATCTCGGTAGAGTATGTCTTTGGATGTCCGAGCGGTTTTTAGGTCCCAATTGGAATTATACCAGAGGTGTACTACTTGAAGAGGGTGCTACTGCAGTCCGTCCGCCAATGATGGCAACATCTGACGGCAATGCATGAGTCTTATTCATCGGACCGTGGTCTGGCATATCCACCGACATCGTCAGCAAGATGTGGTGTGGGTCCTAGTAAGTGTGAATCGCATGATCCGGACTCGTCTGTAAGGTGCACTGCGCTAATAGACGTATATGTACCGTACCGAAACGCTGGCCTCGCTTCAGTCTTCTTTCCCGGGGCTTGATCCGTTTCCTTAGGGTGGCTGTTGGCATAATATCTCGGCAGAGTATGTCTCTGGATGTCAGAGCGATTTCAAGCCTTGCTCGTTGGAATTGTGCAAGAGGTGCACTACTTAAGAGGGTGCTACGACAGTCCCTCTGCACGACATGAATCGCAGGCATCTCACGGCAATGCATGAGTCTTATTCATCGGACCGAAGTCTTGCAGTTCCATCGACATTGTCAGCACGACGTGTTCAGTTCTAGGGTGTGAATCGCATTATCCGGACTCGTGTGTGAGGTGCACTACGCTAACAGACGTATATGTACCGTACCGAAACGATGGCCTTGCTTCAGTCTTCGTTTCCCGAGCTTGGATCCGTTTCCATAGGGTGGCTGTTGGCATATTATCTCGGCAGAGTATGTCTCTGGATGTCAGAGCGATTTCAAGCCTTGCTCGTTGGAATTGTACAAGAGGTGCACTACTTTAAGAGGGTACTACGACAGTCCCTCTGCACGACATGATGGCAGCATGTCACGGCAAACGGAGTAGTCATATTAATTGATCCAAGTGTTGTAGTTTAAGCGACAATGTCGTCACGATGTGTTTGGTCCTAATAAGGGTGAATACATTATCCGGACTCGTGTATGAGATGCACTGCACTGATAGACGTCAATGTACCGCACCGAAAACGTTGGCTTGGCTTCGGTGTTTGGTTCCGTGGCTTGGTCGGTTTTTTAAGACTGCTGGAAATGCTTCAGTTCCGCCGACATTGTTGGGTTTTTCTCTGTGCTGTCTGTTTGGAAATATCAATTCGAGAACACGAATGTGAAGAACTGGGATACTTTTCTAATTGCTCGAATGTACGTAATTTGGTGCTTATGTTGCCCTTTTAGTACATGCTATAAATCGTCGGCTTTCTGCGTATTAAAATCATATGACCTGTTTGTGGCCGAAATTATTGTATTATCAGGTGGTTATTTCTTGAAGATGATAGGCAATCATGCGAGCATTGTGAGTAGCAGTGGTCGAAACGACCGTAGTGTATAATGTTAATTGCCCTGCTCTTTATTTTTTGGTGCTAAAGATGTCGTTTGGATTGTATGATTTCAAAGTTGGGCAATCCTGCTAACGCGAGCTGGTTGAGCCCGTGCCGCACTGCGCGTAAAACGCTCGCGGTGGAGATTTTTCTTCTTCTAAAAAAGGTGAAGTACTTGAAGAATACCCTATGATCTGTGCCATTGGCCTTCAACATGCTCTAAACAGGCTTAGGAAATATATTGAGTTGTAAAACTTGGAACTTGTAAATAATGTAAAGACATGCCAAAAAGGATGAAAAAGTAATGCCACACTTAACATTAGGAGACGCGGCGACATACCACAATTCATAACTTGGCCTAGCCCGCCTGCAGCTCACACGCGTTCACAATGCTTGGTGGACCGACGCATCCTATCATCTAATATTTTCCATAAAATCAAGCTTCCCACCAACCACAGACTAGCATGACCATCACGAACGAGTAGATAACTACAGCTTATGAATGCTGGCTGAACAAACCAGACCAGTCATATTGTACCGCGCGGCGCGTTCTCACCGTGATGGCGATATCATCATCAGCCAAGATCAGAGCAGCGTACGTGCAGGCAGCCCCTCGTCCTTGTTCGACATGTTTGTTGCGTTTAGTTTCGGTGTAGGTCGTCAATAACTTGACCTTAGCCCTTCCGAGGACACTACACTTCTACAGCCGCTGTAGGAAGAGAGAACGCGCCAGCGTTGGGAAAATATACTTTCTTCGAGAACAAAATTTTCCATTATCGAGCTTAGTTTCATAAAATAAAGAATAATTTCGGCTAAGACTTAGATAAAATTTATTATTGAATGCCATTTTTCAAATTCAGGGGAAATGACATATTTTCCATCTCAAGAAACATTGCACAATATCGCGAGCAGCGCCTGCTAGTCGCGAATGGGCCTCGTGGAACACTAAACCCATGGAGGTCGTGTCCACCATACACTTCAACCAGCTTACGGATGCAGAAATCCACCAACCAGCTACTCCTGGTGCGTGGTGCGCAGTTCTTCAGCTTAGATAAGTTGCCCCACAGAAATACAACAAGATGTGATTGACGCCTCATTCGCATGCCAGGCCGTGGCATGTCATAATGCTGGTCGTAACTTTTCGTGATAACATTTGTAAACATTGCGCATTCTCCGCCAGTCGTTCATGAGTCGCTGCCTATGTCTGAGCCCGCTTAATGAATCCACAGCAAAACAGCGGGAACAGTAGGACCTCTTCTAATCCTCGTTAAAGCTGGATTTCTTTGAGGAAAGTGCCAAACCAAGCTTATGCGTACTTAATTTTAAATTTATTACGGCCTTTCCAGAGAGCCATGCATTCTATTCACCAGCAACATTACAGAGTAGCCTACCAAAAAGACTTCCCGCTTAACAAATTACCGCTTAAAAAGCCTAAATTCAGGAAGCATCATAATACTATTCTTATTCCGAATATGGTATACTTTGGCTTGCGAAGCAAATGAATTGCCCAGGAATATTCTTAATTTGTTTCAACTCCACAAAACGCAATAGTGGTGAATTACGCGCGCTTTTCACGTTCCCGCGCGCTTTCGCGATTGTACGCCGCGCGGGGAGTGGGTCGTGGTGTGCTGGTCTGCGTAGCTTGGTGAAACGTGTAGTAGGTCTAATTATCAAGATTTTCGTCAAGAACTGCTTAAACGGAGTTACACGAAAAGGACGGAAGGGACTAGCTAGCCAAGGTATGACACCATGGCATTGGCATCGGTCTCATGTGCGCGCTGTTGGCATGACCGTGTCTCCACGGCATTGGCTCATCCGTTTGGCTGTATGTAAACAAATGTCCGTTTTTACACATGCCTGATAATTGTGTTATGTGAGGTGCATGCATGTCAACATTTAGCCATTAAGATGTTTCAGTGAATGCTTGAAATAGCTGTGTTTAGTTGGATCAGGGGCTGTGTGCTAAAAGCAAATTCATCTGCTGTGCTATATGATTAAGCAGTATTAATGTGCTGAGTCCTGTGCTTGCAGGTATAACACCTGGCCAGCCTAAGTTATCCTGGTTTTTCAAACTTCATGAAAAATATTTTTGGTGTTATGGCATGTTGGTTTACACATTCTGGCAATTGTAGTGTCTGACACCACCTTGCTTATCCCTTACTGCACAAGATGTCCCACCAGTAATATCATGCATGCACTCTGCTCTTTAACTTTTTGTTTTCACAAATGATTTATGCTGATTCACAATCTACTATTCTAGTCTCATTTGTCAGCCCTGTTTGCACTTATCAACCTGGATTTAATGAAAATGGACTAGATGTGGCCACACTGGTACCCTAAGGATGGATGACAAAGTTGCTTACATTGGGAAGCCTTCACATCCATTTGGAGGTATTTTCCCCAGAATCGGAATAACATTATCATTGTGGCACATCTTTGTGCTGTATCAAAAATAATAGTTCAGCATAACATGATCAACTTAATCCATGTATGTACTCCTGTTTTCAGGTCTTTTGTCAGGTCTGGTGACTTCAAGAGGATAAAATGGGTGATCTTGGCATCATTGAAGTTGATCAATATCTGCGAGATATTCAGAGAGATTATCTTGATTTCCTAGATGATGAGGTATGAGTGATTGATGTGCAGTCATAGTCATTGAGTCAGTGGTTTATTTAACACTTCCTCTCAGGGCTTGCATGTGGGTAGCTAGAGCAGGGGGATGCTCACTGAAGCCTTGATGGCACAGACCACAGTGCCATTTCTATTTACCAAACATAGCACGTTTCACAATGGAATATGTTTGGTAGTGTTTTGCTTATCCATTTATTTGTAGGCTGTGTTTTTAGCAATGCTGATAGGGAAGGGGCTTGGTCCCATCAACCTGTTGTTTGGGACAGGGGGGGGGGGGGGGAGATGGCCTTTTGGCCTTAAGATCCATCCTTGTTTAATATGTAGGACAGTTCACTTGCAGGAGAGGGTGTTGAATGGTCATCATAGTGCTGATCACCCTTGTGTTGCTCTTCAGGAAGACCAGGGCATTTACATGCATCTTGTCCGAGACATGATTGAAACAAGAAAACAAGGCTGATTGTCAACATAAATGACCTGCGCAACAAAATGCCAAAAGGGTGACCGGGTGAGTTACTTGTGTGTCGTACAGGTCTTTCCAGGGGGTGGCTGACTGGGTGTGACCAGAGTTTCATGGCATCGCAAGATGCCTTATTCTGATGCTGCTCTGATGCTGCAGTTAGCGTGGAGGGGGAGAGGGGAATATGTGAAGGTGTGGCTGATGATGGGGTGCACATATTAGCCAGTGCAGTGAGAGGAATTACAGATGCAGGAGGCTGTCTTAAGAAGATCAGTGAGTTGTGGGATTGCAGATGCCCACACAAATTTGTTGGTGTTTGGCAACACATTTTGAAGCTTCTTTAGTGTACCTTTTGCCATGTATTGTAAGGTGGCTCATTGCATTTCTCCTACAAAGTTTGGGGTTGAAATGGCAGTCTTGGCCTATACCCTGAGTGAATATTGCAGAGCCTGATTTTTATTAGCATTAGAACTTTCATGTACAGGACTGTTATTTCCACATTTGCAATATTTTTACACATGTATTAGTTGATCAAATTGCTATGTGGCCCATGTTTAAGTTCTTAAGCTCTTAACTTAGTGTGTTGCCAACATTCAACCTGCGTAGTTTAATGCATATGTTAAGCCTTGCTGGTCATGGATGTTTGTTGCCACCACCACCCCTGCTCATCCCCCCACATAGCAGTTGAGCACTGGTTTTCCTGAGTCACCGATAGTGATGACGGTGTTTTCAAATCTGTTTCTACTGCCGAGGCTTTTGTGGGGTGTCCCCCCCCCTCGGTCTGGCCTCCTGGGCTCTGCAAAACGTCTGGGCGCGTCGCGTAGCTGCGCGAGCCAGTTCCGCCCGGTGCATTTGGCGTGACTTAGTCATGTGGTGGGGCGATCTCCGAGGCCAGGGTCGTGTCGGACGGAGGGCACTGCACCCGGCACGGGCGAGCACAGAATGGGCCCTCACAACCCAGCCACAGCTCCCCGAGGCCAAGGTCGTGTCGGACGGGGAGTGCCGCACCCGGCACGGGCGAGCACAGAATGGGCCCTCACAACCCAGCCGCAGCTCCCCGAGGCCAAGGTCGTGTCGGACGGGGAGCGCCGCACCCGGCACGGGCGAGCACAGAATGGGCCCTCACAACCCAGCCACAGCTCCCTGAGGCCAAGGTCGTGTCGGACGGGGAGCGCCGCACCCGGCACGGGCGAGCACAGAATGGGCCCCCGTCACTCGTCCACAACTCCCCGAGGCCAAGGTGGTACCGGACGGGGAGCGCCGCACGCGGCACGAGCTTGCTCAGAGTGGGCCCTCACCACCCAGCCACAGCCCCATCGGCAGACGAGAGTGGCGGCCTGCTGTGATTTGTGCTAAGTCGAAGTAAGGTCACTGATTTGGCTACGCATGATTTATTTGGCCCAGTCACCATATCATACTATCACTGCAGAGGTACGGAGGTTGTCAATACTTTGGTTTTGTTTTCAAGTATTGAAGGTTATATGACCTTTTGATGCCACCGGCACCTGAAGAAATCCAGCTGCCTGTTTGGATCTGTTGGACATTAATTACGGGCCTCGCTGCAAGGAAGGACAGGTGTGCTAGTCTCTCCAGCACTTTGGTGATTAGGGTCAGCAATGTGCTGTTTACATCGCCGCTCACAGACTCCCTGAAGGATTGTGCAGTCTTCCATTGTTTTAGCCTCTTTATGGGCCAGATGGTGGGTAGTTGCCTCCATGGCATTGTGCGTGAATAAAATTGCCCTCCCGTCTTACGGGAGTCAGAATCACTCGGGTGGTATGGTTATATTGATGGTTTGTACACCGGCAGGTTGATGAAGAACGCCTTCGAAGAACTGAGCTGCTTCCAGCGGGCGCTGTTGGAGTACGCGGGCGCGGCAGACCCGGTGTATGCCAAGCAGCATGATGAGCTGAGCATCGGCTTGGAGGGGAGCTTTGGCTCCCACCACGTCAGCCCCAGAACTCTGACCTCCAAGTACCTCGGCTCTGTCGTCTGTGTGGAGGGCATTGTCACCAAGTGTAAGTTGCACATTCTTGGTGTGTGTTGTAATGTTTGTCTAAATTCTTGATGTGTGTTCTGTTGAGTTTTAGACACCACAGGCAGGGTGAATGCAACTTAATGACATGGGCCACTGACGGGATCACTGCCTTCATACTGTCCTCATTGACATGATTGTAACACCTTACAATACATGGAGATAAGGTGTTGAACACCAGGTGGTCTGATGATATATATATATATATATATATATATATATATATATATATATATATATATATATATATATATATATATATATTGATACTCATTGCTTTTGAAATATTTCGTCAAATGTTTAGGTACCAATATGACCAGCAGCAGTGGAGCAGCAATGTGCCCCAGAGAGGTGCAAAGCACCACATGTGCAAACCATGCCTCCTTTATTACCACAGGCTGGATTGTTCCATTGATATAAAGATGCCCCCTCTGGTCCCAGATAATGTATCGCAGTTCTTTGATTTCAGCTTCTTATTTGAATGGTTTGTTTCAGGTTCATTGGTGAGACCCAAGGTGGTGAAGAGTGTTCACTTCTGTCCAGCCACGGGCAAAACCATTGAGAGGCGGTACACAGACATGACCTCCCTTGATGCGTTCCCGTCGGGGTGAGTGTGGACTCCGGACAGGATGGGCTTACTAGAGTGCTAAACTCAGACTTGTCCCCTCAATTACAGGTGAAAAAGTCGCGTTTCGTGGGGATTGTTTGCATGTAATTTTTCCATGTTTTGTTACAAATCCGGTTGTGGTGTGTAGCCAAGGCTTGGCAGATGTTTAAAAGGAGTGGTGTGCTGGAATAGTGGTCATTGGTTATCATATGCAGTCAGGACATTGCATGTGGCCAATTTCTATGGGCCATGAACTTGTATCTATCAGGCATCAATAACCCACAAAATCGCAATCTAGCTGTTCAAGTTTTTGCAAGTAGCAGGCAATCGGCGATTGCCGATAAATTGCTCCGAATCAAAACTTCTGTGTTGGATGACCTTAGGCATTGATACCTCCTATAACCCCACAAATTCAGCGATGACATGTAGAAACCCTGTAGAAACGTGTCGTCGCTGCACCGAGCGCAAAGCGAGAGGAGAGCCGTTCCGACGTGGAGCCCGAGAGTCGTTCTTGTTGGGGCAGACTGATATTTTACTGACGTTTGTCGTTCACAGGTCTGCTTACCCTACGAAAGATGACGAAGGCAACCTTCTCGAGACCGAGTTTGGTCTCTCTAAATACAAGGACCACCAGACCCTGACGATCCAGGAGATGCCGGAGAAAGCGCCCGCAGGTGTGAAAACTGGCCCCGTATTTGATTTTGAGAGATCTTAACTGTTCCTTTCTCTAAACTTCAGTTAAAAACCTTTTGCTCACTTTTGTGAAGCATTTGATGACATTAGCCTTCATTATCTTTTAAAAGAACCTGTTTGGTCATTTACGTGCTAGATGACACCAGCTATCATCTGTGTCATGTTGTGCCAGTGCAGTTGCTGCTGTCTTCTACCGCGATGTACCACGCTGCTTGATGGGTGTGAACACGGGCTGAGCCACAACTTACCCAGCGTGCAAAGTTACCCACTTCACCCCAGCTGTTGACCTGTGGTTTGCTGGTCCGCACTGGACCTGTCCCCTGCAGGTCGGCTGCGGCGGACAGGATATGTTGTGTGACCTCGTGACCCAGAAATGAAGGCTGCCGCTCTGCCCGCCAGGTCAGCTGCCGCGCTCGGTGGACGTGGTGTGTGACGGTGATCTGGTGGACCAGTCCAAGCCGGGAGACCGGGTCCAGATCGTGGGTACCTACCGCTGCCTGCCAGGCAAGAAGAATGGCTTCACCTCCGGCACGTTCCGGACGGTGCTCATCGCCAACAACATCTCCCACCTCAGCAAGGAGACCTCACCCGTCATCACTGTTGATGATGTCAAGCTCTGCAAGAAGTTCTGCAAGGCGAAGAGGGTGCGTGCACGGATATGCGCTCGTCACTCCTCGTCTGCGGCCGTGCCTGAATGTGTGTGTCAATGTGTTGCCATCCTGTATTTGCGCGCCTGGGTTTATCCGCCAAAAGCGAACGCAGCACGAGTAGCTAATGTATATGGTTTGCGCCAGTGGCTTGCAATCTGTCCGGGCAGTGACAGCGTCTGCCGCTTCCAGGAGAACGTGTTCGACCTGCTGTCGCACTCGCTGGCTCCGTCCATCCACGGCCACGAGTACATCAAGAAGGCCCTGCTGTGCCTGCTGCTGGGCGGCGAGGAGAAGATCCTGCCGAACGGAACCCGTCTCCGAGGGTGAGCCGGCTGGACGTGTATGATAGGCCTGTCAGCTCCGCGCCTCCTTACCATCAGTTGTATGCTGGGTGCTCCTGCACATATGTGTTTGTGTACTGTACAGTGTGGAAGACAGGACTGATTTTAAGTTGCTTTGTGGTCCCTCCGTGTCTCATTTGGCAAGGCCATGGTGTGATCTTTGTTGGAACGATTCCCGACATGTCCATCATCAGATTTCGCCACAAAACAACTCGTTAGCACCCACCGTCACATCGTGTCCACAGCAAACCGAAGCGCTAACAAGCTGCCTGAGCCCTGTTCCGATCCTCCCGCCCGTGTCCGGGCTTTGCACCAGTACCGCGCCCCCGCCGTGTCGATGACGCCTCCCCCTCCTTCTCCCCGCAGTGACATCAACGTGCTGCTGATCGGCGACCCGTCGGTGGCCAAGTCGCAGCTGCTGCGGTATGTGCTGCACACGCGCCGCGCGCCATCACCACCACCGGCCGCGGCTCGTCGGGCGTCGGTCTGACGGCCGCCATCACCACCGACCAGGAGACCAACGAGCGCAGGTCAGCACAGAACGGAGACGGGTGGAGGGCGTGTCGGAGGGGGCGAGCGCAGGTCAGCACAGAACGGAGACGGGTGGAGGGGGGCGAGCGCAGGTCGGCACAGAACGAAAACGGGTGGAGGGTGGTCGGGAGGGGGCGAGCGCAGTTTGGCACAGCACGGAAACGAGGGCGGTCGGGAGGGGGCGAGCGCAGGTCGGCACAGAACGAGGACTGGTGGCGGGCGGTCGGGGCCAAACGGGAGGGGATGAGCGCGGGTCAGGATAGCACGAGGACGTATGGGAAACAGTGGGGGAGGGGGTGATGAGCCGCAGGTGGGAGCTGATGAGCTGAAGTGTAGCGGGTTGCTTCGAAGGGATGCGTCATCGACGCGGCGCACTTATCTATCGTGACCTATTTGCGGTCAGTATCCAGCTCACGTGTGTGATCGCGCACTTCGTTTGTTGGAATTCGTCGCCGAAGCGGCGGCAGGCGTGGTGCTGACGCGTATGACCTCCATCGGACGTCGCAGGCTGGAGGCCGGCGCCATGGTGCTGGCGGACCGCGGCGTGGTCTGCATCGACGAGTTCGACAAGATGACCGACATGGACCGCACGGCGATTCACGAGGTGATGGAGCAGGGTCGCGTCACCATCGCCAAAGCCGGCATCCACGCCAAGCTCAACGCCCGTTGCTCCGTGCTGGCCGCCGCCAACCCCGTCTACGGCCGCGTGAGTCAACACAGATTCGTCTGTCGCCTGCTAGATGGTGCTGCGGGTCAAATGACGCGACGCACGGCGCTCTGCCGGGCTGTTCTTGAAACGACGATGGTGTGAGTTGCAGAACTGTTCGTACCGCTATCACTGTGCTGATTGGCTGTTTATCTTGGTACATCCTGGTCTACCTAATATTTGTCTTGCACTAGTCTGGATCACAGTGTTGAGGCCTGCAGGCTGTAATGGTCCTTGGCCAGCCTGTGCCCTTCCATTTTGTGTTGTCCTCCGCTGGCTGCCGAGCGGGACCTGACCGCGACGTCGCCGCTGCCGCAGTACGACCAGTACAAGACGCCGATGGAGAACATCGGCCTGCAGGACTCGCTCCTCTCCCGGTTCGACCTGCTGTTCATCGTGCTCGACACTATCGACGCCGAGAGCGACCGGCGCATCTCGGACCACGTGGTCCGCATGCACCGCTACAGGTGCGGGTCACGTGGCGGGTCGGCGCAGCACGTGCAGCAGGGCGGGGTGGGGGGCTGAGTTCTCCGCGTCTGGTGGCGTCCCGAGGGCCAGCGCGCAGTGACGTGCGAATTGGTGCGTGCAGTGCCTTAAAGTGCATCACGCGTAGAACCTGTTCGGACACGCAAACACGACGGCGTTTGCGTGTCCTGAGTGGCTCAGAACACAGGACAAGCTTGTCTCTCGCTGGCCACGTGACTGCGGCCCTTCGGCGCGGCGTCCGTCCCCACGTCGGTCTCCGTTGACCCGGCTGCCGACCCCAGGTCTCCGAACGAGCAGGACGGCGACGTGCTGCCGTTGGGCTCGGGGATCGACCTGCTCGCCACCTCCAACCTCAACGACGACGACGAGCCGGAGAAGACCGCCATCTACGAGAAGCACGACCCGCTCCTGCACGGCAAGCGCGACGCCGGGTGCGTCGATTGTCTGACAACCGCGCCACCCTCGGTGGGCGGGGGGGGGGGGGGGGGGAAGGGGGCAGCGGAAGGTTGCATGCCACGTTGTCAAAATGGGTGTTACGACGGCCTTGTCCCTGCTTGGGAAATGAGCCCTGAGCCCTAGACCAAAACAGAGCAGACTGTTCGGTACCGGTGGCGTCTGACAGGCACAAAGAACATCATCGACGCAGTGGGCCAATTGGCGCAAAAGGCCCTGTGACTGACATTTGAGGACCAGACCCTTCGGACCAGACCCCATAATGGGACCTTCGGTCAGCCCTTCAGACCCTCAGGGCCCTCAGATCGGGCCGTTTATCGTGGGTCTCTAGGGGCCTGTCAAGCCCCTCGAAACCTAAGAAGGCACGTGTCCCCTGCTAAAGCATTTGAAGGAGAAATCCGATTGAGTCACATTAGTGGCCATCTACTTTGTTAAATGATTTTGGCCGGATATTTTGCACATGTGCGTTTTGGTTTTTCGCTTTTTTTTCGGCTCGCGTAGGGTGCCCCAGATGAGAAAAAGGTGTTACAGACAGTAACTAACGTGTCGTGAGGCGTAGATTTTCTGTTTGATGTGTTCTTTTAATTATCCTTGCTACATTTCACATGATGCTACCAGATACACTAACAGCCATGCATTGTATGTCTAATTGACACGAAAAAGTAACTTAGGGTGTGCAGAGCATTCACTTAAATAAGCTGTTGCAGGGCTGGGAAGATCATCAGCATGAACTTCATCCGCAAGTACATCCACATCGCGAAGGAGATGAAGCCGAAGCTGAGCAAGGAGGCGTGCAACGCCATCTCGGAGGAGTACTCCCGGCTGAGGTCGCAGGACAACAGCGCCAACGACATGGCCAAGGCAAGGGAGGTCACGCGGCGTGCAGTGGCGGCCAGGGCCGAGGGTGTCACTGACGCTCCGGGGTCCCCGTGTAGAGCCGGGAGCTGTAAGTCTCTTAAGCCCAGGGAGCTCGGCTCGCCTGCGGTTGGCCGCCAAATTGCATGGCAGGCCTTGGTGGTGACTTTGTTTCGTCCTTCAGAGTGCATTTACGTTTTGGTGGTAAGCGATCATGTGGCTGCCATATTCGGATGTTCGACCGAGAATGACTCGGTCTTTCCGAGGAAAAGTGGCCAGGCATTTGCCAAATTGAGCAGTGTTCTAGCTACGTAATGAGTGATGCCGTTGTAGTAGGAGGAAATGTAATGCCCGAAGGACGGCACCTATCCAAAAGACTCACCTAAAGCTGCTTGAAAAATGACAGTCTGATATGAAATCTTGCCTTGAAATGCTTTTCTATCGCATATTTCCTAAGTTGTCCATGATATGGATTGGAGGTGAATCATGCGAAGAGGATGCCGCCAGCGTGAGCACGTCTTTTGAAGTAGAGGCGTGTAGTGATAGCCCATGATCGTCTGATATGACCTTTTGCTGGACTGGACAGAATGTTGACTCGTCTTGCCGAAAACCGTTGCAGAGCGCGAGAGCCAGTTCCTGTTCAGGTCGATTGGGCCGTATTGCATTATTGCGTGACCAGTAGTAGTGACGACGGGACATATCGAAAAGCAGTCAGGCGAAATGCCAGCATAAAGCCGGCTGGAGGCATGCCATCAGCTTACTGGTTTATATCATGACGTCATTATGCTTGACAATGATCGGGTTATGGTAGAGCATAAACCGGGTCGTCATTGAAATTTTGCGGTTCCTCGTGCTTCGACGAGAACAAGCAGCGAAACGTCGCATACTTTTTTATGATTTCCAGCAAGCCTGTTGAGTGCCCCTATGTGTTGATAGGCAGACGCCATGGTTGAACAATACCGTCAGTCACTCGTCTGTCTGCAGGATATGAGCCTCTCGGTGTTTCTGGGCAAGGAGGAAATCAAACATGGGAGGTCTAGCGGCAATCTAGATCACGCGCGCAGCTCATGCGAACTTCCTGTGTCATCGCATGCATGCAAGTGGTTGGCGTTGTTGATGCGTCCACAGGGTCGACACAGTCCCGATGGAGCCACCCATAACATAACATAACGGCGCACCGTTGTTTTGACTGTACCTTCTGCTCGGTGCAGCGAGCAGACGGGCAGTTATAAAATCCTGGCTCGACAGCTCGGCTACGTATCTTCAAATAGCCGAGAGACGAGCCCGTCTGTTCTTGCCTGTCCCTTCCAGCCCGCGTGATCACTGACAGCCCCGTGCTACCCCCATCTAGCACCACTTGCTCCTGGCGCAGCCTCGCTCGCGTCGCGCCGTTCGGCCGCGCTGTCCGGCACGGCTCGGCCCGTACGCGATCGTGACCCCTGACCTTCCGGCGCGCAGACGCAGCCAATCACGGCCCGAGCACTCGAGACGCTAATCCGGCTGGCCACGGCGCACGCCAAGGTGCGCCTCAGCCGCTCCGTCGACATGGACGACGCGCTCGTCGCCATCGAGCTGCTGCAGTTCGCCATCTTCAAGAAGGTACGCCGCCGCCGCCGCCTCCAGCTGGCTGCGCGGCTCCCGCAGGGCGCGGCGGTGCTCTGCGGAGGCCTACCGACGGCGCCCACGTGGTTGCGCGCTTCGGAATGGCACTCCATGTCAGCACTAAATCACTGCATGGCTGTGCGTTTTCTAACCAACGATGCGCCATTTCTCGCCGCAAGTATGGCGTCACCGTCGCGGTGACGAGGGCCGGCTGTGCTCGGGTCTGGCTGGAACTGGACGGGTGTGATGCGCCGCGCGCCCTCGCCGTGTGTTGGCGCGCTCACCCGCGTCCCCTGCGACGACCCGAGACTCCATGCCCCAGGGCTTTCTGTGGCTGAGTGGGCCGGCCCCGGTTTCAGGTGGACAAGAAGCCTCAGCGGAAGCGCCGCGACGACGGCGACACCGACGACGAGGGCGACGGTGCTGCCACCAGGCGGCGGCGATCCTCCGGAGACAGGCCGGTGAGCGGCGACGTGGATGGAGACGGTGTGAGCGGTTCAAAGAGGAGGAGGTCAGGTGCCTGTGAGCAGGGCGGCGTTAGGGGCCCAGAAGGAGAAGGGGCAGGTGCCTGTGAGGGAGGCGGCGTTAGGGGCCCAGAAGGAGGAGGGTCAGGTGCGTGTGAGCGAGGCGGCGTGGGGGGCCCAGGAGGAGGTTCAGGTGCCTGTGAGCGAGGCGGCGTGAGGGGCCCAGAAGGAGGAGGGTCAGGTGCCTGTGAGCGAGGCGGCGTGAGGAGCCCAGAAGGAGGAGGGTCAGGTGCCTGTGAGCAAGGCGGCGTGAGGGGTCCAGAAGGAGGAGGGTCAGGTGCCTGTGAGCGAGGCGGCGTGAGGGGCCCCAGAAGGAGGAGGTCAGGTGCCTGTGAGGGAGGCGGGCATGAGTGTAGGGGCCACCAGAAGGATGTGGTGGCACAAAGTGAGGCAGTTGTGGGGAGATATTCGTCAGCAGAGGTCCACACCCTGCCTTACCGCATCAAGTATACAACAAGGTAGGGTGTGGACGACAGTCCTGGAATATCTATGTTTGTATGTTTTGCTTTCGATTCAAGCATGGTTGAAACGTGGAATTGAAGTCTCGTGCAGGTAATATACGAGGTGAGCGCGCACAGGAAGCGTACACAAAAGTGGAGATAGTAAAATGAAGTCCCCGCCGTAGTTCGGGACGATCAAAAGGGGTTGCTGCGGAGGCTGAGTGGGGCTTTCCTGGATGCCTACTTGCGGATGCAGACTTGACATCAGCTGAACTTTGCTGGATCATTATTGGTTCTGTGGCTGTCGTTACATAGCCTGCTTGGAATCGACTCGGCGGCAGTGCCTCCCATAAATACTTCCTTTATTTCAGATTTCGCTTGTTAGTCGGCGTCCCTCGCGTCATATCTGCCCCACCCGCAAGGCAGTAGTTAAGCTGTTGTTTCGAAAAATGAGTTGCGAGGGGGCTAAACAATGGAAAACGGCGAAACCTGCCACGAAAAAAAAACGCTGACAAACGATCTTTCCCCATATTTGACCCACTTATCAGGGTTTGCGAGAAAGAGCGTCTCCCTCCAACGAAGTAGAAGCCTGCACCCGTGCCTGCGGGGCCTCATTGTCCTGTCTCCCCGCGTGGCCTCGGTGTTGATCTGTCCCCACCCGACCCCAGTGTCACCGACGACGGGCGGTGACGGTCCCGCGCGCGGCCACCCGCGTCGAAGCGTGGCGGCCCGTATCGGGGCCGTGGGTGCCCGCGTCCGCGCCCGTCCGGTCCCGGGCGGTGTCCGACCGCGCGGCCCGGAGGTGACTGTGGAACCCGCTGCCCGCAGGCGAAGCGACCTCGCCGCCAGCCGGGCGAGGAGGGCTACGACCCGTACGACTACGACTCGGCCGACGAGGCGGAGGCGGACGAGTCCGTGGCCACCCTGCGCTCGCCGCGGCCGACGGCCAGCGACTCGGCGCCCAGCGTCGACACGGCAGACCCGGCCGGCAAGCACATTACCGAGCCCAGGTGAGAGCGGGCCCGGCTCAGACCGGGTGAGAACGGGACCGGCACAGACCCGGTGAGAACGGAGCGGCATAGCCCAGGCGAGAACGGACCCGGTACAGACCTGGTGAGAGCGGACCCGGTACGGACTGGGTGAGGGCAGGCATTGCAGACCGGATGAGGGCAGGCACAGCTGGCACGACACAGGCAGGGCAGCAGGCTCGACTGGGAGGCCTAGATGGGTCTGACGCATCACTATCTCGGGTGAGTGTGTGCATTATCATCATGCCACTGCAGCCTGATGACAGATCATTCGTGCGTAGCTCAGGTAAAACCGGAGATGAAGGCAGGCTAGGCTGTGAGATCTGATGAGAGCAGACGCTTCACCGGGCCCAGATGGGGATGTGCGCAACGTCAGGACGACGCTGTGTCCGCCTCAAAGCGGACACTGCACTGAAACCTGCGGAGGAAGACATGATGCTGGGCGGGGTGAGGCAGACACGATACTGAGGTTGGATAGGGCAGACGCAGTACTGAGGCTGTTCCTGGAACAACCGATACCGAAGCCTGGTGGGGCAGGCCTGCTACTTAGGCCGGGTGCGGCGGACGTTTTACTGAGGTCGGGTGGGGTGGACATGTTACTTAGGCCGGATGGGGCAGACATGTTACTTAGGCCGGGTGAGGCGGACATGTTACTTGGGCCGAGTGGGGGCAGACATGTTACTTAGCCCGAGTGGAGGCAGGAGGCAGACACGTTACTGGGCCCGAGTGGGGGCAGACATGTTACTGACGCCGAGTGGAACAGGCACAAAGTTGGAGCCGGGCAAGGTACGTATGGTGCTAAGACCTGGGGAGGGCTGGGCCGCTGGTGAGTCCGGGTAACGCCAAACATAGCATTGGGGCCGCAATGAAAAGGGGTATTTACGGAACGCGCTGACGACATATACGCCATTAGTGAGCGAGTGTGTGGGTTAGCGTATCCAGGGCGGTCCCTGCAGTTTTCACGGAAGCAGCCTGTATTGATCGTTCTCGGCTCCGGCCTGCAGGCTAAATCTGGTCTCCTCTAGCGGCAACTGTCATTCAAGTCATGCTATGCAATCGCCTGAATGTATATGTAGCAGATGCTACGCGGAAGAGCTCATGCGACGAAGCTCTCTCTGTACGCTGCTCCAAGTGTTTTCTGCACGTGTTTATGTGTTCGCGCAACTGTCCGTGTGGATAAGACCTCGTGAACGTTGCTGTTCACTCGTCGGCGACAGTGAGCTGCAACCGTGCCCACCGAGGTGCCTACGACGGGTTAGATGTAAGACGTCTTCCCCCGAAAAGGAAAAATGGCCCTATTGAACTTCAGTCTGAACTCCGGGTTGAGTTCCTCACAGCTGGGTGAAGGTCAGCAGTCTGCCAAGGAATTATTGCGACTAGGAATAGCGAGCAAATAATGTAATAAATAGCAGGCGAGCCGGTTATTGGGCTGGCTGCCATTGGACATCAGATCAAGCCGCCTCGGGATAGTGTGCACCATTTGCTGGACGTAAGAGCTTTTTCCAGAGAAGTAAAAACTGGACGGTAAATGGCGAACAAGTAAGACAATAGATGGCATGCCAGCCGGCTTGAACTGGACGTTATTGGACTGCGGTCCAAACGCCCGTCGGGGCCGTGGCGACCCCCTATTCGTCCCTTGTCTGTCTTAAAAACAAAGTCCAAGAAATTATGGACCGTAAGATGCAGGAAGTAAAGAGTTCCGCTCTCTTTAAACCTGTGCTGTCCTGCACTTCCCTTACCTGAAGGGTCCCGGGAAAGAAGTATAGAGTTAGGAAACACTGAACCAGGGGGCAGCCTGATAAGCCGCGGGTTTTCCCCCGGATTTGAAGCGGACTGTCCGCTACCGGGGCCGAGAGCGGGCACGCTTCGAACGACCGCGGCGGCGGGGGCCGCGAAGCTCGGGCGTTGTCAGCGGGGGCAGTCACCGGACACCGGTCCGGCGGCGGCAGTGCGCCAGCAACCTTGAATTGGCAAGCGGCCCCGGAGAATGGGGACCGGATGTTGCTCGGAACACACGCGGCCGGCCAGCCGCTGCCAACCTGGACTCCTGCGGTGCTCTGGCGGCTCGCTGCCGCCGACGTTGACGCGTGGTCGTTGGGAGTCCGGTGG